>NC_063209.1:16019745-16022245 GCF_017589495.1 Alosa alosa | reverse complement strand
CTCCATCCTCACCCCTCTTACCACCATGAGCTCTTTCAGATGGCCTGTGTGTGTGTGTGTGTGTGTGTGTGTGTGTGTGCGTGTGTGTGTGTCGTGTGTAATGTGTGTGTGTGTGTGTGTGCGTGTGTATGGCAGCGTGTGTAATGTGCATGTGTGTGTGTGTGTGTGTATGTGTGTGTGTGTGTGTGTGTGTGTGTGTGTGTGTGTGTGTTTATCTCTGTATCTGCTTTTTATTCTCTGTTCTCTGTGAAGGGTTCTGTCTCTCCGGTGTCGTCTCTTCTGTTTACTTCCCCCCGTCTGTTCCCATCTGTTGCCGTGTGTGTGTGTGTGTGTGTGTGTGTGTGCGTGTGTATCTGTGTGTGTGTGTGTGTGTGTTCACACAAGCATACAGTGTAATCCAGAGAATCCTTGGCTGTAGGATTATGTCTTTTTCTGTTGCAGTACAGAAAAAAAGGTTTGTGTGTTTGTGTTTGTGTGTGTGTGTGTGTGTGTCTGTCTGTGTGTGTCGGTGTTTGTGTGTGTGACTGTGTGTCCAGTCCAGCTTTCTGTGTTGTGTTATTTCTGGGATCTTTTCGGTGTATGGTTAGTCAGTACGTGTACATGGCGTTAGAAAAAATCTAATTATTATTAATTATTAATAATTATTATGTTAATTATTATTAAGTCCGACTTACAGTTTTAAAATACAAGTAAACATGAGTCTGAGCGTGCGTTCGTGTGTGTGTGTGTAATTCACTGCTTGATCTGGTACCAATTTGCCACCAGCTAAATTGTTTGTCAATTATTTTGGTCGGTGAAGTAATCGGTCAACCGGAAAAAGCCCAATACCGATAAGGGGAATATATTGTAGCAGAGTCAGACATACTTCTGTCAATAAATTGATTCCCCTCCCATGCTTGTATACTGGGACAAGGACAGCAGTCCAATTGAATGGCCTAGTCAAGCTCTAACAATAGCTGGACTTAACCAGCTACACTTTGAATTTATTAATTTGCACGCACGCACACACGCATACACACACACACACACACCACACACACATACAGTTGGGCCTGTAGTGCTGAGTCCGAGTCCTTATCTGGTCCGATCTCTCCTCTCGCCTATGACTCATACACACACACTCTTTATATCATGCATACACACACACAAACAGACACACACACACCTCCCTTTTCTCCCTCTCTCACATCCTGCTGGCTGGAGTGTTTTTTAAATGATGTATGGGTTTGTGCTGTGCTGTCCTTTTCTACTCTAAGCAATAAGCATTTGCAGTTTATGCCCTTGTCTACTATCCACACACACACACACACACACACACACACACACACACACACACACCAGCTATTGCAGTTTATGCCAGTTTATACTTCTACAGTCTTAAGAAAATAGCAGAGGGGCCTTCAAATTTGAAGTGCCTTGATCAAGCAGACTTTGATATGCCACCAGGAGCAGCCAGACTTGAAATGGGAATGGGCTGATTCACCAACATATTGCCAACATCTGTGGGTCCAGCTCTAAGCTAAGCTAACAGAAGAGGAGCGCTCAAAGTGGACTAGATTTCACGCAGAATACAAACCCTTTTCCTGGACGCTGCTCGCGTCCTCCCAGAGTTGTTTGTCACGATGAGAGGAATGTGACGATGGTTTGGGAGGGGAGTTCGAAGCAGGGTCGGCTTCATGACTCACTCTGTGTGCATCGTCTCTGCCGGGCAACGGGCGACATGGTGGAAACAGTGCAAGGGGCTGCATGGAGGAGGACGTTAGGGAACTCATTGGGCGTGACTCACGTCTGCCTGCCCTGCCGTGGACTCTGCTGCTGCGCTGTTTGGGATGAAAGAGAGAGGAATGACCGTTAGTCACCACTGCTGTTTGTGTCACACATACACCCCCCCCCCCTTTTCACCCCACAGGGATGGATTGTTTACGTTCTGAGGGGAGGAAAAGGTAGGGTTCCCCGTCAAGCAGCAAACGCTCTTACACCCACGCTCACAGTGGGGGAGCAGAGAGAGAGGGAGAGAGAGAGAGAGGGAGAGGGAGAGAGAGAGGGAGAGAGAGAGGGGAGAGAGAGGGAGAGAGAGAGGAGGGAGAGAGAGAGAGAGAGAGAGATACTTTATTTAGAGATTTTATTCATGCTGCTTCACTGTTAAATTATAGATTTTGTATCTAACAGCATCTTTTGTCAAATATAATAGAGCCCATTTGAGAGAGAGGTAGATAAAGAGGGTGAGAAACAGAACAGAGAGAGAGAGAGAGAGAGAGAGTGTGTGTGGTGGAGAGAGAGCATGAGCATAATCTGAGGTCCCCAGCTCCAGCAGTCTCTTGTTACAGCGGAAAAAGTGAGAAGGGGAGAGGGAGAGAGGTAGAGAGAGGGGGAGATAGAGAGAGAGGGAGAGAGCAAAACAAGTGAGGCTGGATGCTGAAGGTGCCAGGCTATGCCTGCTCCAGACCTGTTGTGTTGGCTCACAGAGAGGGAGGGAGAGAATGAGAGCGTAGGGACATAC
>NC_063209.1:15989745-16014745 GCF_017589495.1 Alosa alosa | reverse complement strand
TTCCCTTCAGTGCCCAATTCTTACCTCCATGAGCAGATTCTCAGTAATCAGCCCCTGCAGATACACTCGCAAACATCAGCCTAAATACCACTGTCCTATGGTATCTGTAACAGATGCTGAACCATAACCCAGAACTATAATGGGCGCTGGTAGCGTAGTGTTGGGTAGTGGTTGGGTAGTGTGGGGCGGTGGTAGCGTAGTGTTGGGTGCTGGTAGCGTAGAGTGGGGCGGAACAGAGTGGTTAAGAAGCTGGGCTAGCATGCAGTAGTCTGAAAAGTTGTGGGTTCAATTCCCGGCATCCACTGTGGTGCCCTTGAGCAAGTTGCGCCGGGGACAGTGGCATTTGTCATATGTAAGGATATGGAATAGAGGTGGAATGTAAGGCATATGGAAGGCTTTGGACAGAAGCGTCTGCTAAGTGAATAAATGTAAATGTTAATGTAAAGTTATTACACGGCTCTTCAGAGTGCTGCAGAATGCTCCATTCACTTGAATGGGCCTTCCCATTCTCAATAACAGACCGTTGCTAAGTATAACAGACCGCTGTCAAGGAAAATGGACTTTGTGCTTCTAATTTAAGTCTTTCATATTACTGCGCAAGGACTGGAACTTCATTCAAAAGTGAAAGTAGACGGTTGATCAGCTGTGTTCTAAAGAATGTTTGATTCAAGTTCAGCGTGTGCTGTTGTGAACTATTTGTTTCTCAGCAAATGCCACGACGAAACGGTCCGCTGCGTGTCGGGGTCCGGTTCGCCCTGTCGGGACTTATTTTCCCAATAATGACCGGCATTCTATACATAGCTAACCACAACGATATGAACGTCCACAATAACCAACGATAAGGAAAGTCTCTTGTGTTCATTAATATGATTTCTAAAATGTAATGAATTCTGATTGGCCGTCAGTTTTTTTTTTTATCATTCTTAAAATTGGTCTGAAAGTGATTCCCAATGATATCGTTCGTCATGTCTGTTACCTTATAGTATGCAATGAATGTTGTCATTCCAGTTAACTATAGCGATACTTAAAATGATAGTTTTTCATCTTTATAGTTGAGATGTTGCCAGTGTGGACAACCCTTTCGCATGGTCTCTAAGTTGTTCCCGTTTGAAAGGGCTCCATTAAAGAGTGCAGGGTTATGAATGCATTTGGCTTTGAGGAGGGATGTGTAATGGCTGTTCCAGTTTAGGACCCAGGAGAACAGTCTGTTGGACGCAGGAGAATAGTCTTGATTTTGTCATGATGTTTCCTCAACAGGGATTCAGGCGCTGTTAGGGGGAAATGAACAGCTCAGCTATCGTGTGTGTGTGTGTGTGTGTGTGTGTGTGTGTGTGTGTGTGTGTGTGTGTGTGTGTGTGTGTGTGTGTGTGTGTGTGTGCGTGTGTTTGCGTGTCTATAACTCCATCTTTCTTCTTCTAGTCTGCCAGAGTGCTTTGTGGTTCCAGCCTCGCTAGCGGATCAAGATCTGAAACAGTATGCATGTTCTTTTACGGGCCAACGCATCCCGGTTAGTCACACTCCCTCATCATACACAGAAATACACTTATACACCCATGTTATAAACACACACACACACACACACACCACCATCAGAAGTGCTGGCTGTGTCTTATAAATCATGTTCATGACCCTAGACAGCACCCCCCTCCCACACACTGTAGCAGTGAAGTGTGTGTGTGTGTGTGTGTGTGTGAGAGCGTGTGAGAGCAAGCGTGTGTGTGTGTGTGAATGGTCCACCATGTAGCTGCAAGATGGTGGTTGTGGTTTGAGTGTGTGGGTGTTGTGTGGGTGAGCTGTATAAAGATGTGGTGCATTTTTGCATGTGTTTGAGCGTGTGTGTCTTGTTTGTAAGTGTGGAGAACTTCTTTAACTACATGCTCAAAAGTGTTTGTGTTTCTGTGTGTGTGTGTGTGTCACTCTTCAGCTGTGGTGCTGGAGTCACCCCAACGGAAGTGCTTTGGTTCGAATGTCCAGCATCAGCGATCCGCAACAGCAGAGGAAACTGGACCAGAGGTTTGTTTGTGTGTGTGTGTGTGTGTGTGTGTGTGTGTGTGTGTGTGTGTGTGTGTGTGTGTGTGTGTGTGTGTGTGTGTGTGTGTGTGTGTGTGTGTGTGTGTGTGTGTGTGTGTGTGTGTTTATAAAATGAGAGGAAGTATAACCAGACTGCAAAGATTTCAAAGATGAAAAGAGGAAGATGGGTTTATGTCCTCCTAACATCAAATACACAGACACACATACTTGGACAGTGTACAGATACAGTATTGGATGTGTCTCGGATCCTCTTTATCTGCTAACTGCAGGACAGCAGGGGCGTTTAAAAACCTGCTGATCAAGATTCAGACTTTTCTCACGGCCAGAATCTGTTTTTTGTCCTCAACTTATCATCGCGCTTGCAGGGGTGTAGTGGGCGTTGGAGGCATAGTAAACCAATATAAGTGATAGGCTTTTTAACCATAAGCAATGACCCAACGGTGAACCTGCACACGAAACAACTTTAGGAAAAACTTAGATTGGTGCAGCTACTCTCATCCAAACAAAAACTTTTCTAAGAAAGCAATAACTGGCACTTGCCTGCCTAATGTATTTCTTTCTTTTATTTTTGTATTGTGTTTTGTTTTATTGACTGCTCCTCTGCGTTTTAATCATTAGCAAAGACAATGATATGACGCCCCCTCAAATTGAGCTACACTGCCCACAGCGTATTGAATGTGTGTGGATCCTGCGTTTGTGACTGTAGTTATTGCCATGATTTACGTGTGATAATGAATGAAGCCATGTCACATGTTATGCATCAATGAAATAAGACTACACTAGATTACATAGGCTACTCTACATTATAGTTTGTCTGTTTATTGTATGATACAACAAAATGAAAAGCTACAGGACCGATATTTATAAACTTTGGTGGAAAAGTGTAGTTTGGGTGAAAACATTCAATTTTGAAGCTAATCCAAGTCATTCAATGGATTTGTGAATTTGGTTTCATGTTCAGGAAAGCTGTACGCACCCGATCTATGTGGAGGTGCGAGTGTGACTGTTTTTGCAATGACAGCATTCAAATAGCCCATTTTATAACCCACACAAATAACCCACTTTAAAAATCCCCACTGCACGCTTGTGTCTGTGTGTGTCTTTCTCTCACTCACACACTCACACTTACACTTACACTCACTCTCACACACACATACACACACACACACCAAAATAGCACCAATTCTAAAACATCAGCGGTTCAGATTTAGACCGCATCCGTGGCTGAATTGATTCATGTTTCAGCAGACTTCCGCCTGCTTAGTTTATTTATAGGTTTGCCAGAATCCACCAGAGTAATTTGGACTTTCAGGAGTATCATAATATCAACACTCGGGGATTGGGTTGCGTCTGAGCCTCATCTTATGTGGATGCACCTTAAAGGCCCCCTAAAGAGGTTTTTTTACCTCACAATATTGTTTCCAAAATCATTTCAATGGCACATAAGCTCTTAATAGGGTGAAAAGCCCTTCTACCGCACTCTGAGCAGGTCATATCGTTTGTAAAACAGCCGTAGGAAGTTTGGTGTTCGGGTAGGAACATTAGCTGTTCAAAGAGCTGCTGAAAAACAAAGAGCTGCTGTGCTACAGGAAGTTAGTTATCGGAGTTATGTAAATACGCATACGCTTCTTTAGTGCTGGTTTAATGTCCCAGTGGGGTAAACATGTGAGAACAGTTTTATGCACCTGCCATTCCAGGGTCAAAGGTAAAATTTGAAGGTCTGTTGCTCCTCACTAGGATCAGCAGTGCCATCACTAAGAGCCACCCACAGCGGTCTGACGTGCTCAAGTCCGACCTGGACAAGCAGCTGCCCAACATCCAGGAAGTGCAGGCCGCTCTCGCCAAGCTGCGGCAGGTCTGCGTAATCGGTGAGTCCACACCTGTCCTAACACTTTGTTCTACATGTTTGTTTGTTTGTTTGTTTGTGTTTACACTTTCACTCTGTTTACATTTTTGGAGGCTTTTGAGTTAAGTGGTGTGTGGAGATGATCCATATCAGTTTGTGTGCATAGAGATATGGAGGTGTGTGTGTGTGTGTTGTGGCATGTGATGTTTTGTTATGATAAAGAAGCAGAAGAAAGATAACCGCATGCAGCCACATAGTTGATAAAGGGGCGCCTTTCATGCTGAAGGCGATAGCATCAAGGCAAATAGCATCAAGGTTGGCACAGAGCAGGACTGACAGGTGCTGAGAGAGACAGGCTGGGTTAGACCTTGTGTTTGGGGTAGACATCACTTGCTTGTGAGTGCTTTTCCATATAATTGACTGTGTGTTTTGTGTTTTTTTTTGTGTGTGTGTGTGTGTGTGGCTATACACAGAGCCTTTTGAGGAATCAGAGGAGAAATGGTTGTCGTCCTTGGAGAGCTCGCGATGGATGGACTATGTCAGGTATGCACAAATGTTTATAGACACACACACGCTCTCAAACACACACATATACACACACACACACACACACACACACACACACACACACACACACACACACACACACACACACAAACCCAGGCACTGGTGAAGTCATTCTGGTATTTTAGGTACTCACAGTCATTCTCTTTCCTGTTGTAGTTAGTTCTTCTTCAGCGTAGCACGACCTACCTGTGTGATGATAAGCGGAGGGGCTCATGACGCATGAGGGTTTCAGCAGCAGATATCTCGGTTGTGACAGCTGAGTTTTCCTCGCTAAGCAGAACCAAATCCAGCAGGGAGAAGTGAAATAGAAGTGAAATCTTAAAGCATTCAGTGTTTCCCTATTCAGATATCATCAGCATGATGCATAAAACAACAACATGATATTTATCCAGCTCAAGCTCTAGCTTCCTCAGGGATAGCCATGTTGTTTAATGTTTTGGACCAATCAGATTAAAGCTGACAGACAGTCTATCCATTTACCATAAGTGCATAATGTTGTCTTTCAGATGGGAAATACCACAGTCATAATGTTGAAAATCAGCCCTGCTCTTTGCTGTGCAAACGTTATTGTAGACACTGTTGCAAGTTGGTGTCGTAGGATTAAGCAATAAGCCCTGAGAGGCCGTAGGTTACGCTGATTCTACAACAGCTTGGGGGCACGACGCGCTAGCAGAGTGCCTAAAACCCCCCTTGTGGTGATTGCCAATCACAATCAAGGACCGGAACTATCAGTTTTAGAAGTATGCTTTCAGTGCTTGTGTTGATTGTGTGTGTGTGTGTGTGCGTGTGTGTGTGTGTGTGTGTGTGTGTGTGTGTGTGTGTGTGTGTGTGTGTGTGTGTGTGTGTGTGTGTGTGTGTGTGTGTGTGTGTCTTCGCGTGCGTGTGTGCGTGTATGTATGTACAAGACAGAGAAAGGCAGATGTGTTGTTTCCTGTAATTGAAATATAGTGTACAGAATAATGAGTGTATTCAGTGTTGGGGTTGTGTGTGTGAGTATCTATGTGTGTCTGTGTTGGGTGTAGTGTGGTAGTGTATGTGTGTTCATTTGGTAGTTTGGATGGGTTTGTGTGGTGAGTTTGATGTGTGTGTGTTGCCTATTCCCTGCAGGGCGTTTTTAAGGCACGCTATGGAAGTGTGTGGGGGGGTGTGTGTGTGTGTGTGTGTGTGTGTGTGTGTGTGTGTGTGTGTGTGTGTGTGTGTGTGTGTGTGTGTGTGTGTGTGTTTGGGTTGGGTTGGGTGAATGGAAGTGTGTGTGTGTGTGTGTGTGTGTGTGTGTGTGTGTGTGTGTGTGTGTGTGTGTGTGTGTGTGTGTGTGTGTGTGTGTGTGTGTGTGTGTGTGTGTGTGTGTGTGTGTGTGTGTGTGTGTGTGTGTGTGTGTTGGGTTTGATGGGGAGTGTGTTTGTGTGTGTGTGGTGAGTTTGATGTGTGTGTTTCCTGTTCCCTGCAGGGCTTTTTTAAGACACGCTGTGGAGATTGTGTACATGCTGGAGGGAAAACACACTTCTGTCATTTTGCTCGGTAAGCACCTATTCTGGACAGGTTGTTTGTGTATATGATTTGTCAGGTTTGTTAGGTTGAGCTAAGTGTGTGTGTGTGTGTCTGTGTCTGTGTCTGTGTCTGAGCAGAGGAGGAGGACCGTGACCTCAGCTGCGTGGTGTCCTGCCTGGTCCAGTTGATGCTGGACCCCCACTGCCGCAGCCTGCTGGGGTTCCAGGGCCTGGTCCAGCGGGAGTGGGTGATGGCCGGACACCGCTTCCTCGACCGCTGCAACCACCTCAGGAAGAACGACAAGGAAGAGGTGAGGAGAGAGACAGACACATAGGGCTTTCAGATTTTCAGATATAACCTCCGGAGTATATGCAGAGGTTTGTCAAATGGAGGTCCTACCCTTCGGATGATTCAGATATGATGCTAACCTGCGGACCTTATACTGATCTTATACGGACCTATGTGTGAAGTGCGCACTTGAAATTGACCTACAGTATTTGTATGTGTGCTTCGAATAAACACATTTCTGCAACTTTATGGTACCAGCCAATTCAGTAGGCTAACTCAAGACTTCAAGGCCATCATATACAACATTTTTAAGCAACAAACAAAATACTAACATAACAGTGAAGTGGTTCGTTTTTTCATGGTTTATTTTTACCAAAGCATCCTCTCCCCATGTGTCTATGGCATTTACGTAAGGAGCTTGGAACAAAGTTGGGTTTTCTTCGTTTTCATTTTCTCCAGGCATATTTATTTTATATATTTATTTATATTGGGGCAGCCGTGGCCTACTGGTTAGCACTTCGGACTTGTAACCGGTGAGTGCCCTTGAGCAAGGCACCTAACCTCTCATTGCTCCTCTAGCGCCACTGTAGCAGGCAGCTCATTCCGCCGGGATTAGTGTGTGCTTCACCTCACTGTGTGTTCACTGTGTTCTGTGTGTGTTTGAATAATTCACAGATTGGGATAAATGCAGAGACCAAATTTCCCTCACGGGATCAAAAGAGTATATATACTTAGATACTTACACTTATACTTATGCTCAACAAATATCAGCGAGCTCAGCAGTGAGGTCATGAGAAGGCTATCAATTAACAGAAAACCGACCGTGGTGGCTAACAATTTATTAAATACTCCTGTCGTCAACGACGTTGCTGTAGGCTACTGCCTTTTCAGCGCCTTCTGAAATGATTATTCGGTCTTTTGAATTCGATTGGCCTTGCCATGCAGTTGTAGGCTACAACGTGCCATTCCCTTCATGTGTTCTATCAAAATGTTGTATGCCCTCATGGACAGTAGCTCCGTGATGTCTGCATCTTTCCACGTCGGAGATTTTCTGGACAGCACTATGCCACTCCATCAAAACACTGGCATTTAAGTCAGATCTAACCACATGGGCCTTGCGAAAGAAGCGTCACCAACACGCCCTCTTACTAGGTGTGAATTTTAACCGCATGTTCTATGCCTCGTTCAGACACAGCACATTTACATAATGTCCGGAGGAAATACTAGGGGGTGGAGTAGTAGAACAACCGGCTAAATTCGGAGAGATGGACAGAGAGGCAGACATGGGATCAGGATTTGAGAGGAAGAGAGAGATGGAGAGAGCACTTCTTTACTGAACAATGGCCTTACTCACATCTTTTGAACACACCATTAAAACATTAGTATTTCTCACACAAAGCCTACATACTCCTCATAGAGACAAGAAATAGAGACAAGAAAGAGAAGTGAGACTCCCATTAAAGCACCACAAGAAGGAAGAGAGAGGATGGATGGAATAAGGAGAAGAGAGGGGTCTAAGGGGGGGTTGAGATGGAAAACAAGTGGGTGAATGCGGTCCCCCACTTCCTGAACCACTCCAACCACCACTAGAATAACGCTGGGGAGGGACGGAGCGAGGTACAGTGAGTGGTGGGGGTGAAGGATAGAAATGAAAACAAGGAAGAACAGAGTGGATGGCTGTGGGCCACCACTTCCTTGATGGCTGCCACCACTTCAGAGACGATGCAAAGGGGGGGGGGCGTCCAGAAAGAAGGACAGGAACAGGAAGATGGCCGGTCATGGTGATTGTGGTGATGGAGAGGCGTGATGGTGATGGATGGTTCAGGGTTGCGGCACCTACGTATTGATCTGGGTGACGGAGGAGAGTGGTGATGGAGGATGGTAGAGGAAAGCCATCATGGCAAAGAAAGGTTGAGGATGAGCGAGGTTACAGCAGGATTTAAAGACAGGCAAGGCATCACCATTTCATATACATCCTCTGCGCTGCACGGTTGGATTTGGATTTGGCAGAATATACTCAAGAAGCAAAATCAGATGAATTAGAAATGACCCCATATGACCCACAGTTAGAAAAGTAGTCTTCAACTCTCGTTTCTTTCATTCATTTCATCTTGCCCCCCTCTCTCTCCCCCTCTCTCTCTCTCCCCCTCTCTCTCTCTCCCTCTCGCCCTCTCTCTCTCTCTCTCCTTGTGGTCTGCAGTCTCCTCTGTTCCTATTGTTCCTGGACTGCGTGTGGCAGCTGCTGAACCAGTACCCGTCGGCGTTTGAGTTCACCGAGACGTACCTGACGGTGCTCAGCGACAGCGTGTGGATCCCCGTCTTCAGCACCTTCCTCTTCAACTGCCCCAAACAGAGGGCCGAGCACAGCAGGGTGAGGACACACACACACACACAGATATACACGCACACACACATACACACACACACATACACACAACACACACGTTTTCATCATGACAAATGCACGAACTAAAAAGAGCTGTGAGGCTTGTATGCCTATGCCTACAGTCTATTCCTCGTGAAGGAGACTTGCAGGACGTAATATCAAGTCCGCATTTTGGTTGCAACATTTGATGCAAAATTGAATGCTCACATAGCTTTGATAGCGGCAATTTGTCAGTATCAACCATTCCCTTTCAAAGTCCTCTTTATTTCACAGTTTAGTGACCACATTGTCCAAAATGTATGTAATGTAGTCAGAGTTGTGTTAACCCCCCACCCCTCCCCTCTGTTCTGCAGGACTTTGCCCGCAGTAAGAGCATCCCTCTTGGGCAGGAGCAGGTCCTCCGCTTCCCCCCTGTGTGGGACTGGTCTCAGCAGTTCAGCCCCAAGGATCAGACCCTCTTCAACAACCCGCTCTATGTGGGCAAGAGCGCCACCTATGTGCAGAACGGGGCAGTGAAGACCTTCAAACGCACCAAGGTGATCATTAGCTTTTGTTTACCTGGATGAGTATGCGTGTGTTTGTAATTACTAAGGCTGACTGCTGTTTAAACATGACAGAATTTTTCACACTTGTTTTTCTGGTTCCTGGTGTTCTGTTGAGTTTCAGGGTAAGATTACCACAGTTACAAGCTAGAGAAACTGGCACGCATTCTTAAGAATTCTCAGGAAATGAAATTAGACTTAGTATCAGAAAGCCTTTGGGGACTTTGGGAACTAAATTTGAACAGGACAGCAATTAAATAAAATACTGCTGCAATGTAGCTGCTAGTGCCATCGGAATGGCTTTGTTTTGTGTGTAGAGAGCGTGTTTCAGATATGTCTTTTAAATGATTCTCTCTGTTCTGCAGCAGAAGAGCTACAGTTCCACGCTGCGCGGCCTGCCCCTGGCCTTGCGGAATGGCCAGCTGTCGGACCTGGACACGCTCCCACGGCGGAACTCCCTGGTCCTGCGCCTGCCAAGTCCCGGCTCGGCCCCCGGCCAAGGAAAGCCGTCTGAGACACCGCATGAAGGCCAGGCGCTGTGGCTCTCCCAGCAGCTGCCGAGCCCCAGGGCCTGCTGCTGCCCCAGCTGCTGCCCTCGCACCTGACCCTGTGGCGCCTCTACTTCCTGCGCTGGGTCCCCGAGGCGCGCATCCCCCGCGGCGGCCCCGTCACCGCCTTCCACAAGCTCTCGCTGCTCGTCGACGAGATCCACACGCTCCAGAGCCACCTGCGCCACTACAGCACCTCCAACTCCAGCTTCACCCTGACCTCCACCCCCAGTGGGCTCCCTCCCCCGGCTCCATCCCCAGCCCCCTCCCCCCTTCCCCCCGGCCCAGGCCTGGCCCTCAGCCCCCCCTCAAACACCCCCCACCGGCCCCAGTCCCTCTCCCGGTCCCCGCCTGACCACCACCAGCAGCGCCAGGGTCGGATGTATTTCCGCGCGCCGCTCTCGACCCCCGCAGGCCCCGGAGCGTCCATCCCCACCTCCTCCTCATGCCCGGCGCCCGACTACCTGAGCTCCTCGTTCCCCTTCTCGCCCGTGGGCAACCTGTGCCGGCGCGGCCTACTGGGCACGCCCCTCAGCAAGCTGCTCAGCGGCGCCCGCATCTGGCTGTCCACCGAGACGCTGGCCAATGAGACGCTCTGAACAGGGGGACGCCAAGCCCCGCCTGCTTCCGCCACAGGGCAGGAGGAGAGGAAGATAGCGGTGGACAGAGGAAGAAGAGGAACAGGAAGTGAGGAAGAAGCAGTGATTTGGCAAGAGGACTTTGGGTGTCTGTGTGCCTGTGTGTGTGTTTGTGTCTGTGTATCCAGGCGTGTTTTTGCACAGAATTATTGGAAATGGACTGCCGCTAAGTACGCACCTCCCCTCTTTCCCCCTCCTAATTCCTTTTGTCCCTGACATGTGGTGATGGTGCAGAATGTCTGATGTCGTGTGTTTTTCCAGAGGTATTATATTAACATGACTGGTGAGGAGATGAGAGGAGCTTGATGCGCTGTGGGATCATTATGAGGAATCTGACCTGTGGAACAACACTCCTATCTCTCTCTCTATCTCTATCTCTTGCTTATCTTCAACAGTGTCTGTGTGCCTGTGTGTGTGTTTGTGTCTGTGTATCCAGGCGTGTTTTTGCACAGAATTATTGGAAATGGACTGCCGCTAAGTACGCACCTCCCCTCTTTCCCCCTCCTAATTCCTTTTGTCCCTGACATGTGGTGATGGTGCAGAATGTCTGATGTCGGGGTGTTTTCCAGAGGTATTATATTAACATGACTGGTGAGGAGATGAGAGGAGCTTGATGCGCTGTGGGATCATTATGAGGAATCTGACCTGTGGAACAACACTCCTATCTCTCTCTCTCTATCTCTATCTCTTGCTTATCTTCAACAGTTAGTTTGACTTCTCCTGACCTGCTGGCAGGGTCTCATCACAGCTATTATTCACCAAACTAACAAACCAAAATGATGAACTGTGTGTGTGTGTGTGTGTTTGTATCCCTCTCTCTGCCAAGTGGGTTTGTGTGTGTGTGTGTGTGTGAGTGAGCACAGACATGTGGCTAGCTAGCTAACTAGTGTGGTATTGGCTGTAGGTGTGTGTGTGTGAGCACAGTAGTGTGTATAGCTAGCTAGTGTGGTATTGGCTGTAGGAAGATAGGAAGCAGGAGACAGGACTCAAGCTGTGTGGTGAACTATAGGACCCCACCGGGGCTGGCTGGATCCTGCCTGATCATAAATCCACTTAGGCCAGGACTGCTGAGCAGATCAGCTGGTTGATTTGCCATCACTGTTTCTGTGTGTGCGAGCGTGCTCCCTGCAGGATATTAAAATGTGTGTAACTGTGTGTGTGCTCTGCGGAGCGCCATTTGGTGTCCTTAAGTGTGTTAACTCCGAGCCTCATGGACATAACGCTTAACTCTTTAATCCCTATGTCCCTCTCCCCAAGTGACGTGACGTGTGTGTTGACTGTGTGTGTGTTGACTGTGTGTGTGTGTGTGTGTGTGTGTGGTGGTGGCGCACGGGTGCAGGTGGTTATGCTGATGGGAAGTGGTACCCTCATCATGGGTAGCGATTAGCCTGACTAATGATGTGTACAGCTTCATTTGCTTGAATTTCTAGATTTATTTCTTTTTGTTTGTTTGGTTTGTTTTTAGTATGGTACTTCTTTTCATCTCTTGTGACTATGAAGTAATGTACATTTATTTATGTGTCTCTTGTTTGTTTTTATTGTTCTGCTCAGTAGTGTACCACTAAAGGAAATGGTTGAGTGTGCAGTGCTTTAATACTGTCAGGCACGTCTGCTCACCATTAGAGTTCATTTGATTTCTTTTGATTTTATAAAGTATACACAGCACTGATATTTATGTATGAGTTTTTGGAGAATTTCAGCAACTGCAAAAAAAAAAAAAAAAACCCACACACAATCAATCCAAACTAAAGAGAATAACAGGGACTGTGGGCCTCCGTTGTGCCTTTTTAACCCCATGCTTAATGGTCAATGCAGACCAGGCTTTCAGTGCACCTCCTCCCTCTCTCTATCCCTCTGTTTCTCAGTGTCCTTGTCCCGTTCTCTTTGTCAAGGAGGGAAGTAGCAGAGATGAAGCTGATGTCTAAGCTGTGACCCTAGGCAGGGGCTGTTGGGACTTGTAGTCTCATATGCATTTCCTTTGTGTGGTGTGCAAAGGATTGTGGGTAACGAGTTCTGGAAGTGACACTCCAGCATGATGGCCAATAGGCAGATACCAGGAAGTCAGTGGTGTGATGGTAGTTATGGCAACTCTGATGGGCACTATTGTAACGGGAGTGGGGTCTTTATGTAAAGCCAGTTGACGGTCATAAAATATTTTAGTGCTAATAATAAAAAAAGACTTAACACATGGTTTTGCAGTTGTCTCTTTCAAAATATGTTTCTTTAAACCACTGTGCCAACTTGAAAGAATTTATCAATACTACCACGTGAAGGGTTGTTTGAGAAGTCTATGGTGGGATAAATAAGGCAGCCCAAATTGCAAAGCATTTGATTCAACACAAGAACAGTGGTGCATTGAATGCTGTTGTTTGAGCAAGCACAGCTGAGGTCATTGTTTGCATTCTTTTTCTAAAAATGTAGTAAAGCATTTCGACTTTGAACTTTGAGACCAAAATTGTTGTGGGGCACACAGGAGCTTTTGGGTCATTTGCATATTTCAATGCATCGTGAGACCCGGGGACAATACCTTAGTCCACTGGCACCCCCTACTGGCCATGCCACAGACTACAACAATCACTACAGTGGAGTAATAGTCTTCACATATGAACCAGGACACCAGTTTACAAATCATGATGACTCTTTAATTTCTTATGACAAGATGAAGTGGACTCACAGGTAATATTTCCATCTGAATAATAACAATAATAAAAATGAACTGTACATGACCATAAGCCAGAGTATTTAGTCTGTGGGCTATAACTTGAGCTTGCTGGCAGAGACCTCCTTCTGGTTCTTCTTCTTCTTGCCGCCCTGCTCCTTAGAGCCTTTGACCTGTGACTTCACCTGGTCCTGCAGCTGGGAGAAGAACGCCTGCGAGGACCGCAAAGCCTTGTCCATGCCGTCATTCTGTCAAAAAACACACACACACACACACACACACACACAATGACCAACTTGCACATGATTCTGTCTATAACAAGAATAACACTCACTGCATTGGCAAAGCTACTACACTACTTCATTGTTTTCTAAACTTTTGAAACTGAAGTCACACAACACATTTATAACTTGAATTATAAACAAAGTACTGCATTATAAAAAAATATATATAGTTTAAAAAGTGCTATACTTCATACTTTCTAGTTTACACAACAGGAATTCTGAACGTTCTGAAACTGAGGTCAACAACCGTGTCGGTGTCCAACCATGTCAGTAATGAATATTAAACCAAAAGGAGGGCATAAACCTGACTGACCGTGAGGATCTTGGCTTTGCCTCCCTTGGTGAGCTTCTTGAGTGTGTCGGCCACCTGGGCCTTGGAGGCCTTCGTGTTCTCTCCGGTTTTGGCCAGTTTGATCTTCTGCCTCTTCTCCTTCTCCTGGACCTTCAGCCTCTTCAGCTTCTTCTTCTGACGTCGCTCGCGCTTCTTATCGGTGCTCGTCTTCTCCGAGTCGCCAATCAAGTCCCCGGCTTTGTTCTTCTCCTGAGGAGGGGGGAGGGGGGAGGGGGGTAAAAACCGCCGGTAAAACAGGACCTCTTTAAAACATTCAGTCTTCTAAAGTGAATGGTGGTTCCTATAGAAAAAACTTCTGATTGTCTCCTCATTGTACTGAGATTCTTGAGATTGAAACTGAGATGGCTTGGACATGTCTCATTTTTTAAGCTGACAATCAGTCTTGCTCCTCCTAAGACTTGTGGATGCATATTAGAAACAATTCTTCATAAATACATTTCATTTTCTTCATGTCATTCCCATTTAGATTGTGCAGTACTTTTCACAGCACAGTCAATCTCTCAATCACAGTTCAAGTGTTTAACAGTTCAAAAAAATCACACTAAATAAATGACAAATACATCTTTTAGGGCTGTTATGCTTTTGAGAATGAAGGCGTAATTTGACTAAACAGACATACCTTAACTTCCTCTGGTGCCAACAGCGTGGCATCGCTGGCACTAACTGGTGCCACCTCCTCCATGGCAATAGAGGGCAGGTTGGAGACCACCTTCACCTCAGGAATGGCCTGCAGACACAATGACCATCCATTACAACCACACAATCTCTGTTCACCAACCTGCAAGTGCAACCTACCTCCAGACATGTTGGCTGGATTACTTTTTAAACTTAACTTTAGATATTTAACATTTTTTAAATTTAAAAATTACATTTTCTACTTTCATATCATTCAATAAATTTAACATGACTAGTAATAGTACCCCATTTTGTTAACAGGTTGCTTTTGCGCATGCTGTAAAAAGTTATCCATGGTCTCCTCTGAGACAGAAGCTTCCTGGGCTAAATGAGGAAGTAAATGCGTACCGGTTTAGGTGTGAAGTGGAAGTTAGAGAGAGCGTCCAGTTTCAGGAATAGAGAGTCCATCATTTTCTGGATCTGGACATGGGCTGGGTTTTCTTCTTCCTCCGTCTTCTCCTGAGGGGATTAAAAGCAGTGGACATCAGGCACACAGAGCACCTTCACAAGGACATGCTACGATGCTACCCTTATGTGGCCTCCTCAATGGGCAAAGTCAGAATGGAGTCTTGTTGTGTGCTGGCAAGAAAACATCTTCAGATTTACCAACCACTTGGAAGCTCCCACCCCGCTAAAAGTGCTGTTCCAGGTCTTACCCAAGTGACTTTATGTACATCTGACCTGTCCTGAGTCTTACCTCTGTGTGTGTGTGTGTGTGTGTGTGTGTGTCCTGGGTCTTACCTGTGTGAGTTTGACGTACTCCTGTTCGTAGACCTGTGCCAGGCTGAGCTTGCTCTTCTCGTGGTCCAGCGTGAGGCGCTTCTTGTACTCAAACACGTTCTCCTTTGGCTTCTCCTTCCGCACCACGTCATCAAACACCTGCGCACCACACACACACACAAAGCTAATAACTCAACAGCCGTAGCACAAGGTGGAGGTTTCAGACCACAAGAATGAGGATGCAACCCTTGAATGTCTGAAGATGGTTATAAGCCATATAGATATTTCAGGGGTTCTGAGCACCCACCTGGTCCTTTATTCTTTGCTTGATGATTTCTTCTAACTGCATGGTCGTTTCCTCAGTGATAGCAGGAGCTAGGACACACACACAAACAATCAATTTCTGAGCATGAATGATCAGGCATTTTTAAAGATGTCATAGGCCTTACGGAAATGTATTAGCATAACCTAGTAACCTATTAGAGTAAGCATGACAAGTTACCGGTATGCATACTTGTTGGAAGAAATCAGATAATAAATAAACTTACTTGAGACAGATACTTTTTCAGGCTAACGCTATCAAATAAAATAGGGTAGACTAGGCTTGCATTTCTAAAGTTTAACCTGCAGCTACTTGTAGACTGTGCTAGTTATGTTTGTTTAACCAACCAATAATGTTGTTTACACATAGGCTTCAGTATTTTCAGAGAGAGAGAGAGAGAGAGAGACTTTATTGATTTATTGGGAAAATTCAAGAATGTAAATGTAGCCCATTTAATAATTTGAAATGATACTTCTACACTATAACACTATCTACAGAAACTCTTCTTTCACAATTGCTTGTATAGCCTACTTAAATATGGAATTCATGTTCTCCATGGCTACCTCTAGGTCTACATTTGTCCACTTTCAGTGCTCAGCGACACTTAGTTGAAAATATACGCATATTTCAGGGTAATGCAGGGATTTTATATTTAATTAGGTGTGACAGGCCGATTTGAGGGTCGCTTGGGCCAAATATGCCAGGGCCGTTTTTTTTGTCCCAGTTCATCCCTGCTTGGAATGACGCATGCTAGTCCAAGAAACAATAATACTGTGAAGAAATCTGTCACTGATTCAGAGCACAGGCAGGTCCGTGCAGACAAAAGCATAATAAGGAAGGTTTCTGCCAGACAAATTCATAGGATTAAGAGAATAGCTGCTAAATGTCATTGCAAAGCAGCAAACAGGTATTTGAAGCCGCTGGTGCCTCTGGAGTCCCGCAAAGGTGTAGGATCCTCAAGAAGTTTGCAAGTGTGCATAAACCTACTATTCGGCCACCCCTAAACAATGCTCACTAGCTGAAACGGTTGCAGTGGGCTCAGGAATACATGAAGACTAATTTTCAAACAGTTTTGTTTACGGATGAGTGGCGTGCAACCCTAGATGGTCCAGATGGATGGAGTAATGGATGGTTGGTGAATGGCCACCATGTCCCAACAAGGCTGACATGTCAGCAAGGAGGTGGCAGAGTCATGTTTTGGGCCGCCCGGAATCATGTGGAGAGAGCTGGTAGGCCCCTTTAGGGTCCCTGACGGTGTGAAAATGACCTCGGCAAAGTATGTAGAGTTTCTGACTGACCACTGACGTGCCTTCTGTAGCAAAATCATCTTTATGCATCACAATGCACCATCTCATGCTGCAAAGAATACCTCTGGGTCATTGGCTGCTATGGGCATAAAAGGAGAGAAACTCATGGTGTGGCCCCCATCTTCCCCTGACCTCAACCCCATTGAGAACCTTTGGAGCATCATCAAGCAAAAGATCTATGAGGGTGGGAGGCAGTTCACATCCAAGCAGCAGCTCTGGGAGGCTATTCTGCAAAGACATTAAAGCAGAAACTCTCCAAGAACTCACAAGTTTTGCAAGAATTGTGAAGGTGATGTCAATGATGGGGTCCTATGTTAACTTAACCTATGTAACTTGGCCTGTTAAGATGTTTTTGATTGAAATAACTTTTGATTTAATTTATATAACCTCCTAATGAACATTTAATTAATACTAAATAAAATTGTAATTTGCATAATAATTTGGAACACAGTGTAATTGACATTACGGTATCTACTTAATCCTACCAAAGGGAAAAAAATAAAGTGAATGAAATTCAAGACTTTTTGTAAACAAAAGTCAATACCTTTAAGGCCTTAATTTGACAATATTAAATGTAAAACTTGTTCAAGACCCCGCGGGTACCCTGTAACTGATTTCTGTTCCACTGCACCATGTGGCGCGTCAATAACTGACCAAACACCAAATACCACCTGGTCACACTGTGTGATTTCCGCAGCACGGTAGCCATGCGTACAGTAGTGCGTGTTGGGTGCTGTGTATTACTAGGTCACTCCTCTCCTCATTTACAAAGCCACTGCCATTTTGTTCATTTTAAAAGCCATTGTCAGAAGCTGAGGTAAGGTTTGAATTTAAAACAGACTGAATATTATTAACTGCGGGTTTATGCAAATGTCTTGACCGCAAACTGCGATTTGCTTTGATTTCTAATTATTCCCTTTTCAAAATACTGGAGTAGAGTTTGACAGAGGACATCCATTAAAAAAAACGGCAAAATGTCATGCACACGCACACACACACAAACACCTGTCCTAGTCACAAGGGAAAAAACACACATTCTGGCGGAGAGTCAGAGAGGAGACAAACAGACACCAACCCATTCTGGAGGCCTGGTCGAACGCCACGTCCTCCTCCAGCAAGCTGTTCTCTGGTCGGGTCTGAGCAGTCACCTCGCCTGTCAGTTGCCATGGTTTCTCCTCCAGTGCCGTGTTCTCCAGCTCGCTGATACGCTCCGCCATCTGTCAGCCAATCAACAGCCCCAGATCAGCACCAAAACTTGCCACACAGCTTGTGTGATAGGACACATGCCCAATGCCATTATCACCTTTTCATTGGCCCACAGGTTTTTTCTGCTCTTTAACACTTGTGTGATGGGAAGCATGACAAATGTAACTCATCTGCTATCCCTAACAGTTCTCACTGACCCGCATAATTTCCTGAACACATATAAACAAAACAGCTGCCAGAAAAAAACAAAAAGAAAAATAACTGTAATTCTACATTGAAGTAACACAAAACAGACCTTGTCCTGACGTTTCTCAAATGAAGACTTGGAATCGGAAGACTTTGATTTCCCTCCAAAGATGTCTTCCATATCCTCACCCTCGCTCTCCTCTGGAAGGTCAAAGGTCACTCTCTTCAGAGCATCCCTGGCCTGCCTGCTTTCCTCGTCATTGATGTCCTCCCTGTGCATGAGTGTGTGGAGTGGAAGATCACAAAACACACGGAACACTGAATCATCTTTATTTTAACTACACAATTACACAGTCAGTCACAGTGTCAAATCATCAGTGACGCCAACAACAGAAATATACATCAACACTAACAAATCATACAGTATGTAAATATATCATGCTGCAATTCAATATGTGTATAAATGTTTAATGGCTTTTGGGTGCCAAAATCGCTGTCTCTTGTCATAAATAGAAAAAGGAAAAGATTCGACTTACGCCTCTAAATCAAATTCCTCCTCATCCATGTCCTCTTCATCAAACTCTTCATCATCCTCACCACCCTCCTCAGGTTCCTCCTCGTCTTCATCATCTGCTGTGTTCTGAGGTGGCATTTCACCCATCGAGTCAAAGTAGTCTTTATATTTCAGGTTCCGGGAGCTTTTCTGTTGCATTGCCAGAGTAAAGGAAAATTAAACAATGAAAACTCAGTCATGACTGATTCATTCACACAAATTCCAACTGTTATATATATCCAAAATCTAAAAACTAGATGAGCCTACCTTTTTCTGTCGTTTTGATGCCACTGGTTTATCAAAGGTCATTTCCTCCTCATCTCCTGAGGGCAAGTCCTGGAAGTAGTCTACGTCTTCGCCGGCCTGATCGTCTTTGCCCTCTCGTCGGTCCATGTCGTCTAGGAAGGCCTCCATCTCAGACAGCTTGAAGAACTTGTCGTCCACCTCAGAGGGCTCCGTCCACGTAGGTTTAGGTAACCGTGCAGCGGCACCCTTCTGGTTCATCTTCTGCTTGGCTTTCTTCTCCAGCGCGTCCACGTCAAAGTCCACATCTGAGTCCTCCTCAGAGAACCCGTCTCCATCCTCGTTCCCAGGTTCTGCGTCATTCTCGTCGCCCTCCTCCTCCTCACCTTCATCAATCTCATCATCACTCAGATCCTCATCATCATCATCATCCTCTATGCCATCTCCCTCAACAGCTCCTTCATCCTCCTCTGCCACAAGGCTGAGGCCTGTGTCCACTGTGACCTGGCTAACGGCCTCCTCAAACTGTCCGAGAGCAGGAGCGTTTTGCAACTCAAGCTCTTGCCAGATCTGCTCCTCATCAAAGTTCTCCACTACCAGCAGGTCCAGCGGGCTGCTCTTGAAGCCGGCTGGCTGCTCGGCTTTGTGCAAATCGTACAGTGTCTTTGTGAGGGCAGTGAAGTCTGCTGCCAAGGCATCCTGGAGACTGCAATGCAAAAATTAAAATAAGAGCCAAAAACAGAGAATGAGATCTAATGAGATCCAAGTGGAGCAAGACCCTGGACAAAGACCGCTAAGTACCATTTGCACAAGTACAACGGGTAGGCTTCCCTATGAGAACTCTATTAGTAGCTTTGCAAACTTAATCAATACTACATGACACATTCTGCAAACCTGAGCTTCTGAAACCTGCACAAGATCACAGGCAACACCGAGGTGATAAAAAAGAAGATAGTTAGCTACTATTAAGTAACACTTGAAACCATGCTATGCTCAACAGTCATAGTACACAGTACTCTTTTACCTTATTAACGACAATTGTGTTGCTAACGTAACGTTAAACAGAAGCACCTCCGACCTCGTACAACTGGACATTTAACTTACATGGATTTCGACAAAGCAATCTCACATGACGATGTTAAGATCAGCACGGGATAAAATGACAAATAACACAGAAAGTAAAATGTTAGCAATAGCTACCAATGCAGAGGGCTACTACAACATAGGTAACTAGTAGTTAGCTTGTCACCCAGGAAAACACAACATCTCTTTTCCTTACTGGTATCGTTCAATGACAGTGAAAGCAGTTTAATCTGTATGTGTGCCTCACCTTAGAAATTGTTCTGGATGTGCTGTTTTATTGTTAAGAATACTCAAACAGCTCTCCAACGTGTTACTAGTGTCCCCCGTCGCCATCATTTTTCACACATGGGGAACCAGTGAGTAACAGTAAATAGCGTCCCCGGAAACTTGAGTTGTCGGAACGTATTGTCGCAGATCATTTGAGAGTGGCGAACATCAATGTCACAACAAGCTCCTATTTGAAGCTATATCAATGTTTTATTAGGGTTACTCGACAGTCTTTTGGTTTAAATAGAGTTCCGAAGAGCCGTTATTCACAGTGCATTTGGCAAATCGCTGTTATATTATCTTAAGTCAGTAGTTTTCAATAAAGTTTTTAGAAACATGGCGTCTCCCTTGCTGAAGGTTGCAGGTAATGTACAAAAATTGATCAATTCACATAGGTTAACGAACCATCTGCAGTGTATTGTTTTGTCTAACATAATTTAATGGCATGTAACAAGTTCTAATGGATAAAGTTCGCGTCATTATTTCGTTAGTGTAACACAAACTTAAATCTCACGGCTCATGTTTAGCTTGCTAATTTAACCTCATCTGTTACATCAGGTTACGTTGTCGTTAATTCAGGGACTTAAATCTCACTATAATTTGCACGTCAAGGGAACTGCTCAACCCCATGTCATGTTATGGTACACTCAATAATAATAGAAGGATCTGTCCGTTTTACTAAATGAAATGTGGCATCTGGACTGCGCTCTCTTGCTTTACCATTGCCTAACTGTAGGTGTCGCTCAGAGAAAAGAAACTCGTGTTTTTTTTCCTACTGCTGCCAGACAAGACCAGATACATTGCTAAGGTTGTGCTTGCTGTTTTATATGCATTTGTTTAAACTGTTGCACATGTTTGAAAATAAACTTTTTTGAAAAAAGTAAATAATAATAAAGTATCAGTGTCAACATAATCATTATGTCATTATTATTGTCTCCAGTGAGAGGTCTTTCCAGGTGCATAGGCCTATGCCACACATCACCATCTCTCAGAGCCTTCTCTTCATCAACTCTACTCCGTCAGGGAGTTCCACCCTCACTCTGGAAGCTCGGTAGGCTGAATCACGTTGCAATAGCCGTGCCGGACCTGGAGAAGGCCACCGCCCTGTACCGCGACGTGTTGGGTGCCCAGGTGAGCGCTACCGTGCCACTGCCGGAGCATGGCGTGTACACCGTGTTTGTGGAGCTGGGCAACACCAAACTGGAGCTCCTGCATCCGCTGGGGGAGAAGAGCCCCATAGCTGGATTCCTACAGAAGAATAAGTCTGGGGGAATGCATCATATCTGCATAGAGGTGAGTGAATGTCACTCAGTCAGGGAAGGTGTTACAGAAAGCCACCCTTTATTTGACACCCACTCTCTCCACCCCAACAATCTTGTGACAACAGTGCTCATCTTGAAAGTGAAGGCGAAAAATGTCAGTTCTCTTCCTAATCCACAGTCTTATCGATGCCAACGGCAATTTTTTCTTTTCACTTTTGCTACCGTGTCATACAGTTATCACACTTGTAAGATTATGAATGATCTAAGTCATCACCCTTGTCTGAATTCTCATTAATACCTGTGACAGCTTTACACCTTTAGCTTAAAAAATGCCCCCCCCTTTGTGATACAGGTTGATGACATCAAGGCAGCCATTTTGGCTCTGAAAGCACAGAACATCCGCATGCTTTCTGCAGAGCCGAGGATAGGGGCCCATGGGAAACCAGTCATGTTCCTGCACCCCAAAGACTGTGATGGTGTGCTGGTGGAGCTGGAGGAAGCTTAACACTGGTGCCCCCCTCAGTTTGGGCTCGTCCTCGTCTATACGGGCAACACAGCTGACCCTGGACTTGTGTCCGGCCTTGAGCTGGAATGGACTGAATACATGCCTGGACTGTCTTTCCCGAAAGCATCGTTGAACAACCACCATTGTTTCAGCTGAGAGAGAGGGAGAGTGTTCAAAATGATAGCTGCTCCAACGGTTGGTGGTCATTGAACTATGCTTTCTGGAAGACTGCTCCATTTTGGGATGGGAGACCCTCTGGAATTGCATGCTATCTGGGATAATTGCCAGTCGAACAGCACTTCAGAGAACTCGCCGGAAACGGCTCTCCAAATAGTATTGTCATATGACACAGAGTAGTTTCCTGCTATCAGACAAGATCAAAGAATTCCCAGAATTCCCACAGGCCACGATTGCTTATCCGAACCGCTCCCCCCTCCTGAATGTGTTCATCAGACAGAGTCTGTAATGAGAAGATTAGAATATCAAAATACGCATCTGAGCCCCCCAACACACACACACACACACACACACACACACACACACACACTAATGGTAGTGTAGTGGAGGGTCCTTTACTGTAGGCATCTACAAAAAGCTAAATGGGTGGTTGAAGACTCCGAGAGCCTGACCAGAATATCAGGAAATGGTCGCTCGTACCCCAAGATGTGATTGAATCTTCATTGTTTGTTTGTTTGTTTGTTTCTGTTTTGCCGTGTCTCTTCTTTCCCTACATCCCCACTTGCTGTGATGGAATTATCCAGAGTTCTTTGCCTAAAAGAGTTTTTTTCCTGATGTAAAAAAAAAAAAAAAAAAAACAAGAATAAAAGATCTTCCAACTTTGACATGTTTACGGAACCCTGGAGGGATTATCGCAAGATATTTTTGGTGTATAGCCAGAAACGTGCGCTCATTTTACTAAATTGTGCTCTCAATTTAGTAAATCGTGCGCACAATTTACTTAAACGTGCACACGTTTTACTAAATAGTGTGCTCATTTTACTAAATTGTGCTCTCATTTATTTTTTTGTAAAATGAGCGCACAATTTAGTTAAACTTGTGCATGATTTAGTCAATTGTGCGCATGATATAGTCAAATGTGTGCACAATTGACTGAATTGAGTGGACAATCTAATAAAATGAGACCACAATTTAGTAAAACAATCGTCTTATAACTGCTTACTGTCATTTAACACGGGGCATCCAGATCCATGCCTGGTCTGTTATAAACGGAATCTCTTTATTCTCTTACTCTCTTACTGTGCATTTATACCAAGTGTAACTTCTTGATCTTATTTATCTTTTTTGCCCTCTCTCACTCATTTATCCTTATGTAATGGAGAGATAAAAAATCAGGATTTTGAAGATTGAGTTTTAAAGCTGTGTGTGAGAGAGAGAGAGTATTTGTGTGAAAATGAGTTTAATCACCACCCTGCTTTTCATCTGCTCGCTGGCGTAGAGGGACAGGCTGCGACTCTCTCCATCTGGCTCTGCATTGCACAATTTGGACGCGAGCTGGTGCAGCTCCATCTCCCTGCTGAAGTCACTGCACGCCAGCCAGCTGACAGCGCGGAGTGAGACGCTCGCTCTCGTTCCTCTCCTCCACAGCCAGCACTTCTCTCTTTCACTCACTTTCCCTGACGAATAGTGGGAAGAAGGAAGATTAGTCACTCGTGTTTGGACTCTTGTCTTTCTGGCTTGTCAAGGCACAGAGTGTTATTTCCAAGTTTTCCAGGCGCTTTTTGTTCAATTTCAGACATTAGCATGAGAAAGCCACTCTTCTCGTCTTGATTTTTTTTTTTTTTTTTTTTTTTTTTTTTTTTTTTGGGAAAAGGAGGCGGGAGTTAATCTGTTCTTGACATTTAAAATGGAGGAGAAAGCATTTTGTTTATGCCAGAGCTGCTGTATCAAAAGAGAAGAATAGTCTGCCTAAACGGCAACTCGTCTCTCAAAAGCAGCTTGAAAGAAATGGTCTGTCACTCACTTGGCTGTCTGTTACCCCCGGCCCTCCTGCAGCACATGGATAACAAACCCCTGTTGAGGAGACTGGACCCAACTTAAGACTCAAACCAAAACATTAGATTTAACCAAACAGGTGAACAATCTTTGGACTTTATAGGCCAAACTGTGTCTTGAAGTAGCCTAACTTTAAAGCTGACTGACGTTTTGTTACACTGAGATAATGTATCAAAAATGTCCACACCAGTGAGCCAAAATGCATAATTGACACAAATGATGAGACTTTTGGAATGTGACAAGGAAGAATCATATGTCTGCTAGACTTTTTTTTAATTTATTTTTTGAAATGCTTTTAATCAGATAGGATAGTGGAGAGTGACAGGAAGTGAGTGGGAGAGAGAGTCGGGGTGGGATCCGTAAAGGACCACGGGGCAGGAATCAAACCCAGCTTGCCGGCGTACGGTGCAGGTGCCCCAGCCAGTCGTGCCATGCTTGGGGCCCTGCCAGCCTTTTTACACAGAACTTTGCAATGGTATGTTTTAAGGCAGCTGAAGCCCATCTATCTACTACAGTGCAGACTATGTTGTAGTTAAACATAATTAACTGGTTTCCAGTTTTTATTTAATCCAAGAATGAGGACTGGCCCATGGGAAACCGGCCTAACGTGTGATGGGACAGAGTCAGTCACCACATCCCATCCTGTTGACCAGCTGGTGACCACACCGTGCTGATTAGAAAGCCTATGTGGTTCAGTGTTTTGCATGTGCAGCTCAGTGTTGTGAGTAGTGTGTGTGTGTGTGTGTGTGTGTGTGTGTGTGTGCGAGAGTGAGAGAGTGTCTGTGTGTGTGTGTGTGCAAGAGTGAGAGAGTGTCTGTGTGTGTGTGTGTGTGTATGTGTTGGCACCAAGCCCTATGGCCAAGTGAACAACAGCTTGCCCAGCAGCACAGGGTGTGTGGACAGTCTCAGCTCACACATTTCCTCCCTCCCTCTCACTCCCTCTCTCTTTCTCCCTCTCTCTCTCCCTCTCTCCCTCTCTTTCTCCCTCTCTCTTTCTCCCTCTCTCTCTCCCTCTCTCTCTCCCTATCT
>NC_063209.1:15977245-15984745 GCF_017589495.1 Alosa alosa | reverse complement strand
CACCCACTCAAATGATGGATTGGGAGTTCGGTTTGTGGTGAATCTCAGGCTGGTTCTGAGTAAGAGCACAGTGAGGCAGGCAGGTAGGAGATTTGATAGTGTGTTGAGCGCACACTCACATAGTCACACACAAACACGCAAAGGGATTTCCATTATAGGCACGGCTCTGAGCCAAAGCTCTGAAGATTAAAATCTTTGTTTCAGTTTAGAACTTCACCAAAATGGGTCTGAAATCTCTAATCTCTCTCTCTCTCTCTCTCTCTCTCTCTCTCTCTCTCTCTCTCCCCTATGTCCTTTTTAGGGCCCGAGCACCGAAGGGCGCAAGGCCCTATTGTTTTTGTAAGGATTATTAGGGCCCGAGCACCGAAGGGCGCAAGGCCCTATTGTTTTTGGGTCATTCCACGTCAATTGAACCAGGGCCCACCCACTTAGGTCTCAAAAAATTCTGAAAAAATTACCAGGTGTACCTATGTTATCCAGGAGACACACTGTCCTGCATGGTCATAGTTGTCCCTCAAAGTTGATCAAAATTTTATTGGAGTTTTTGGCTGGGCTCTGTTTAGGCCTTCAGAAGACATATTTGTACTCAACATAGGCTCTTGATTTATTTTCCTTACTGAGATAAGTAGAAACACTCTCACAAAAAGCAATGAACAGAGAATAAATCCCTTCAGGGTCTGAAGAGCAGACCTCACAAGTCTGAAAAATCATTTTGGTTATCATTTTCAGAGCGCTTAAACACCTTGTGGGAATATACAAATATTTTTTTAATATGTTTTTCTTTATTCTCCGTGAGCCTTTCTTTTTAAAAACACCAATTTGAAGGTCTTTGAATACCATGGGAGTGATGATATTCACATGCCCTTAAAGCAACACCAAAGAGTTTTTTATACCTTAAAATAATGTTTCCAAAATCGTTTCAGTGGTTCATCAACTCGTAACAGGGTGAACGGCACTTCTGCATTAAACCGCGGCCCTCTATCGGCTATAACCGCACTATGTAAGTTTGCCAGATCGGGTAGCGGATCTGTAGTTGATGGAATGGAGACAAGAAACTACAAAATTTGACTTGCATCTGATGTTGCAATACATTGTACTTTTATAAGTCATGCAAAATATTCTACCTTGTCTGTGGACATCGTTATTTGCAAAGCCGGTGCTGGATAAACAAATAGCGTGCGTGCGACAGAGGGAAAGTTCTTTGGTGTTGCTTTAATCCATATTTGGCATAGCGCCACCACCTGGCAACAGAAAGAATGGCAATTACAGTGATGTCACATGATCAATTTTAACATACTCCTCCTAGACGGTGACTCATCAAATGACTCATTACGGGGCGAATGAAGGCTCTCTCGCCCGCCCCTACTGCCTGTAGAAAGAATATCCCACTTGCAAGTTCGATTGTATCCTACCCGCCGACTGAAGCAGGATCAGTTTACAGCACAGAGACAGGCTAGCGAAGCGCTAGAGATTGTTGCAAAGCGTGTGTATAATGGCAGAGCCTGAAGAAGCAGCGAAAACCCTTGACAGAAGACGCAAAGAAAAGGAAAAGAGCTTCAGACCGAGCGAGGGGGAGTTTCGTAGAGAAAAAGCATCAGGCTTGCCTGGTGTCCCTTTAAAATGAATAATCTGAAATTTCTCAGGTTAATATATATTATGATTATGACACACAATGGGCCTGCCTTGCATTGCGCCCCCACCTGGCCAAGCAAGTAAATGTGCCAGAAAATAACATGCAAAAACAAATAGCACACACATCAAATATGTATATTTTACAAATGCACCACGTCGGTGCTTCGTTGGATTCTGAAATGTCATGGGTTGTGGCCCGCAGGTGCTCGGGCCTGCCATTGCCGCTTTCTATTCTACTATTGATTGTGCTGCACTGAATCTTCCCAAAATTCCTCTCAGCCCCCCAAACTTCATAATGCTCTCTGTGCCTGTATCAACCAGCCTTCCTGCCAACAGATGAAGGTGCAGAGCAGCTTGACTTATGAGCAATTCTGTTAGAATAAAGCACAAAACTCACAAAAAAAGCCTGATAATCAAAACAGCACATTACAATTGATACTCACTTCAGGAGTCAGTGAAGCAAGAGAAAGAATGTCAAGCTTTATAATTTCCAGAAAAAAGTGTTTGCCAGATATTTTCTCATGAAATAAAAAGCGCGGGCAACACTTGCTCATTTGGCTGGCTTTTAAGACTGCGCTAATCAGTAGAGGCAGGTTCATCTGTTGCGCTGTCTGCCATTAGCCTGCTGTGTGAGAGAGAGCTTTTGTGTGTCTGTTCGCTGACACACGCTTCCATTAGCACTGGGAAGAGTGCAGGCCTGCTGCAGCATAGCCAGGGAGGATTGTGGTCTAACAGCGGAGGAGGCTGCCTGCTGGCCAGCCACAGGTAGTAACCACCACTTCCTTGATGTCCCGAACCTCTGACAGGATGTGCTGTCCTCCTCTCCGACTTTCTCAGAAATTCTTTAGAGGGGCATTTATGTTGTTTCATACGTCAGATGTATTTATCTTCCAAAGTGGTTCCTAACATTTCAGTAACAGTCTGTTTATAGACCCTTTCAACAAGGTAAACAAAAACAATGCTTGAACGTTCTATTTGGGCCCCAATCTACTTCCTCTGCATTAAGATAACATATGGAATGTTAAAAAGGAAGTCTTGTGGGGCCAACTATGATGCTGATAATGGAACTCTCTTGAAAGGGTCCATACAGAGGGGAAATAAGTATTGAACGTGTCAACATTTTTCACCAGACAATATTATTAATTCAGGTAATCCACCCATATAAAAAATCCAAATATTACAGTCCATAAGTATAGTTATGTCTAATAAAGGGGAATGACACAGGTAAAACATATTGAACACGCTATGAAAAAGCAGTATAACAAGGCAAGGAAAGGCAAGGAATGAGCTGCTATAAGTAGTTAGAGAGTAATTGTCCCTCCTATCTGTACAAATTAATATAAGCTGAGTTAGTACATACTGATTGGCTATAAAAAGGTTTTTTGTTACCAAGGTGTCACACAAGAAACATTTCATGATGGGTAAAAGCAAAGAGCTCTCCCAAGACCTTTGGAACCTTATTGTTGCGAAACATATCAATGGAACTGGTTACAGATGCATTTCAAAACCTCAGAATCTTCCAGTAAGCAGAATTGGGGCCATTATCTGCAAGTGGAAGGAACATCACTGCATCATCAACCGGCCATGCACAGGATCTCCTTGCAACATTTCTGACCAGGAAGTCAGAAGGATAGTCAGAAGAGTAGCCCAAGAGCCAAGGACCACTTGGAGAAAGCTTCAGATTTACTTGGAGGCAGCAGGTACAATTGTTACATGGTAAATCATAGGCAATGCACTCCACTGCCATGGCCTCTATGCACGCTCACACCACATGACTCTATTATTGAAGCAAAGCATGTCGAAGCTCGTTTAATGTTTGCTACACAACATTTGGTTAAGCCTGTGAAATACTTAGAGAATGTAGTCTGGTCAGGTGAGAGCAAAATTGGACTTTTTGGATGTCATACTACACACCATGTTTGGAGGAGAAATGGCACTGTACATCACCCCAAAAATACCATACCAACAGTGAGATTTAAAGGTGGATGTATCATGGTATGGGGCTGTTTTTCCTCTCATGGTACTGGCAGACCTCATACAGTTGAAGGAATGATTGAAGGAATGATCAAAAGTTGAAGGAATGATCAAAATCACACCTACTGCGACTGATTAGTTTTGTCATACAGGAAATGTCTTGAAGCTTTTAAAGTAGTGAAGTATTTAAGAAACTTAGGCACATTCAATACTGTTTTCCTGTGTCATCCCACTTAATTACACATAACTCTACTCATGGACTGTAATGTTTTTATATGGGTGGATTACCTGAGTTAATACTAATGTCTGGTGAAAAAATCATGCAAATAGCCTCACTGGAAGTATACTTGCTGAAAAAAATGTTGACGTTTACTGTGTTGCTAGAGTGACACCAAAAGCCGGAACCAGATTCCTTGTATGTGCATTGTGCAAACAACCTTGGTGAATAAAATTTAATTTAGATTCTGATTCTGATTCAGTCACAAATCTCTCCCCTTTCATAATAAGAGAAAACAGGGTGCCTATCCCTCCCAACACAGCAGTGCTGAGATGGTCATATAACAAATGGTGATCATCTGTAATGAGGCTTTTTCTAAACACTTTCTGCATTTGACCTGCTAATATTTCTGATTTCATTTAATCTTTGCGTATCATTACCAAGGCTTTGATATTTTAAGAGTTACACAATTTGATCATACAGAAATATTTTATTGATTATGAATATGAAATGGTTTTTTTGGGGAAATATTTTAAAATCTAATTTGATCAGAGCTCTTTTGGACAGATGAAATCTGGAAAATATCAAACGATTTTACAATTACCTATGTATCGTTCCATTCTTTGGATCATTTGAGTTTGAGCATTTGAGTATTTGATCATTTCCTATGCCCTAATAATATTTCAGCCTATGATCATTTCTCTAAGCCCTTACAGTCTTTCAGTCTGTGATATTTTCTCTATACTCTTCAAACACTTCAGTCATTCAGTCTCTGATCATTTCTGTATACCCTCATAGTCTCTTGGCATCTGATCATGTCTTCAGTCGGGCGTTGCTTGTCTGTGGAGAGTGGTGTAATGGCCGTGGAGCAGTGGCTGTGGGCAGTGGGCTGCTTTGTTCTGTGTGATGTGTCCTGATCCAGGCGTGTGACTCAGATCTAACTGCCCTGAGCTCCACATTTATAACTCAATTGGAGGTCTGTGTCACCCCAACCCCCCCCCCCGAGCCTTGGGAATCAAATGTCAGACGCCCCGCTTTATCTTGCTTCAACACCCACCCTGCCTCATACGTGCGCACACTCACACACACACACACACACACACACACACACACACACACACACACACACACACACACACACACACCCACACACACACACACACACATCCCCTGCACACCCCGCACAAAAGAGCAGGCACACACAGCAGACCTCGGAGATTAGGTAGACACTGCCCGAGGATTCTGGGGGAAAAAAGGTTGCTCCTGGATCCAGGCGGGATTAGTATTGATTGGTCCATCCTGTGTGTTTGTTCTCATTTGTGTGTGTGTGTGTGTGTGTGTGTGACCATCCCACACACCCTTTGAAGTGTACTGGATGCCTGTAGGGGCTGGTGCATGCTCTGGGTTTGATATTCGGTGATGGCACAAGGCTGTTATTGCTCCTCTGGCTGATTCTGCTGCTACTGCGTTTGCCGTTTTTGATGTTTGCGCCACATTCTCCAGCTTCCCTCACTCCTCCACACTGAGTCATGTGTTGTTGGCCACTGTGCCGTGCTTCCTCTCTCTCTCCTCCTCCTCATCATCATCATCCCACCCTGGCATGCACACTTCCTGTTAGCGACGGCGGTCCTGTCTCCGCCTCCAGGGATGTGCGGTGATGTGACTCACTCCGTTCACTGTCATCCTCTGGTTTCAGGACAAGCTTCTCTGGCGGGTTTGTCATATCTGATGCTGTCGTAGATACAGCGTACTAAATGTGTACTTATGGCACTTATGTATAAGCAAGTTACTGTATGTATGTGCTCACTATATCCATTTGGGGACTTAATGATGTTTTTTTTTTATTGATTGGTTGGTTGTATTGTTAAAAAAGCTCTTAGCCACCAATAGCTGGTAGTTACATAGAGGTTGTGTAATTTGTTTAACTATATAATTACAATGTAGAAGGTCGCTTCATAGTTGTGTAACATGAGAAAGTGTATTTAACTTGGTTGGGCAATACGATTGTGTGTGTATGTGTGTGTGTGTGTGTGTGTGTGTGTGTGTGTGTGTGTTTGTGTGTATGCGTGCGTGTGCGTGCGTGCGTGTGTGTGTGTGTGTTCGTGTGTTTGTGTGTGTGCGTGTGTGTGTGTTGTCAGCACAGTACTCAGTTCAGTGAGCCATCAGCCCTCATGTTGAGCATGCAGCAGAGGTGTAGAGGTCATGGGATCCGTGTGGAGAGAGTGCTGATACATCACACTGGGCTGCTGCGTGAAGGTCACTCCGACCTGCCTCTCCACCACACTAGCTGTTATACAACTACACCCCTCCACCCAATATACACCCCCTCCACCCTTTATACAACTACAGCCCCTCCACTCAACATACACCCAACACCCCCTCCACCCTTTATACAACTACAGCCCCTCCACCCAATATACACCCCCTCCACCCTACAACTACACCCCCCTCCACGGCTGCACCCAATATAAACCCCCTCCACCCAATATACAACTACAGCCCCTCCACCCAATATACAGCCCTTAACCCACCACAACACCTCTTTACAACAAAACCTCCAACCAATATACACCTCTTATACAACTACACCCACCTCTTCCCAATATACAACTACACCGCCCTCACCCAATATACACCCCCTAACTCTTTATACAGCTACACCCCCTCCACCCAATATACACCCTTACCTCCCATTCCCCTCCCCCTCTACAACACCCCCTCCACAACTGCACCATTACCCAATATACACCCCTCAAATCCCTAACGACCCCTTCCACCAAGCTCAGCTCCCAGTTCAGCACCACAACCCCCTCTGCCCGGTCTGATACAGATGGTTTCACTTTGTAAGAAGAGAGATGTAAATCTGTGAATGTAATGTAATTGTTCAGGCTCCTCATATACCTTCCAGCACTTCAGTGGGAAAATAGAGGTTTTTCAATAACCCTACACACAAGGAGGCAGACTGAATTATCATGCAGACTGAAATGTCTTTTTATGAAACCAACTTTGTGTACAGTATTGCATCTGTTCCAACAACTTCCTCTTTTATTACCTCAGTTCAGTATACATCATTTACTCCATAGATGTTCTTATTTGTACGTATGTACAGCATATATGAATATATATCCATTTTTATCATTGGACCTCTTCTGTCTAGCTCAGGCAATCAGTGCTGATGTGATGGAGGGCCCTGTGGTCCTTAACTCCGGAGCTCTCTCTCTCTCTCTCTCTCTCTCTCTGTCTCTCTCTCTCTCTTTCTCTCTGGGGCTGATAATGACACGGTACCTCAGGTCCACATTAGCATGGAAATGAGCTCACTCGATTTAGCTTGCTCCGTACCGGCCGTCATTGTCTTCCCCTGAATGAGTTCATCTTTGGGGAGGCGGGAGAGAGAGAGAGAGAGAGAGTGAGAGAGAGAGAAATGAGATGAAGTTGGACATCCCCCCTCCCCTCCTCCTCCTCCCCTTCCTTCTTGAAAGTCCTACACTCTTTAGTTGGGGCAAATCGTGAGCTGTAAGAAAGTAAGTTGAGGTGTAAGAATGTAAGTGGTGTGAATGGAAGCTGCCCGAATGATGTCTGTGAGTCGACGCTTTAAACTGCTTCTGGGAAGGCTTCAAGGGTGGATGTTGAGCATGTGTTGCATCATCCGTGTTTGAGAACGTGCATACCTCCCATTA
>NC_063209.1:15969745-15972245 GCF_017589495.1 Alosa alosa | reverse complement strand
CACCACATGATGATGCCCTGTACACCACATGATGATGCCCTGTACACCTGTACACCACATGATGATGCCCCGTACACCACATGATGATGCCCTGTACACCACATGATGATGCCCCGTACACCACATGATGATGCCCTGTACACCACATGATGATGCCCCGTACACCACATGATGATGCCCCGTACACCACATGATGATGCCCCGTACACCACATGATGATGCCCTGTACACTGGTAAATAGAGCCCCGTACACCACATGATGATGCCCCGTACACCACGTGATGATGCCCCGTACACCACATGACGATGCCCTGTACACCACATGATGATGCCCTGTACACCACATGATGATGCCCCGTACACCACATGACGATGCCCTGTACACTGGTAAATAGAGCCCCGTACACCACATGACGATGCCCTGTACACTGGTAAATAGAGCCCCGTACACCACATGATGATGCCCTGTACACCACATGATGATGCCCCATACACCACATGACGATGCCCTGTACACTGGTAAATAGAGCCCCGTACACCACATGACGATGCCCTGTACACCACATGATGATGCCCCGTACACCACATGATGATGCCCGTACACCACATGATGATGCCCTGTACACCACATGATGATGCCCTGTACATGACGATGCCCTGTACACCACATGATGATGCCCCGTACACCACATGATGATGCCCCGCACACCACATGACGATGCCCTGTACACTGGTAAATAGAGCCCCGTACACCACATGATGATGCCCCGTACACCACATGACGATGCCCTGTACACCACATGATGATGCCCTGTACACCACATGATGATGCCCCGTACACCACATGATGATGCCCCGTACACCACGTGATGATGCCCTGTACATGATGATGCCCTGTACATGATGATGCCCCGTACACCACATGATGATGCCCCGTACACCACATGATGATGCCCTGTACATGATGATGCCCTGTACATGATGATGCCCCCACATGATGATGCCCCGTACACCACATGATGATGCCCTGTACACCACGTGATGATGCCCCGTACACCACGTGATGATGCCCCGTACACCACATGATGATGCCCCGTACACTGGTAAATAGAGCCCCGTACACCACATGATGATGCCCTGTACACCACATGATGATGCCCCGTACACCACATGATGATGCCCTGTACACCACATGATGATGCCCCCAGACACCACGTGACGATGCCATCAGACACCACGCGGACGATGCCCCGTACACCACATGACGATGCCCCGTACACCACATGACAATGCCTTGTACACCACGTGACGATGCCCTGTACACCACGCGATGATGCCCCGTACACCACATGACGATGCCTTGTACACCACGATGATGCCCCCGACACCACATGATGATGCCCACATGATGATGCCCTGTACATGATGATGCCCTGTACATGATGATGCCCCCGTACATGATGATGCCCCGTACACCACATGATGATGCCCTGTACACCACGTGATGATGCCCTGTACACCACATGATGATGCCCTGTACACCACGCGGATGATGCCCCGTGACACCACGCGGATGATGCCCCCGCACACCACATGATGATGCCCCGCACACCACATGACGATGCCTTGTACACCACGTGATGATGCCCCGCACACCACATGATGATGCCCCGCACACCCATGATGATGCCCTACATGATGATGCCCTGTACATGATGACATGATGATGCCCCGTACACCACATGATGATGCCCTGTACACCCATTGATGATGCCCTGTACACCACATGATGATGCCCTGCCCTGTACACCACATGATGATGCCCTGTACACCACATGATGATGCCCCCCCTGTACACCACATGATGATGCCCTGTACACCCATGATGACACCACATGATGATGCCCTGTACACCACATGATGATGCCCCCCGGACCCTGTACACCAATGAGAGCCCCGTGACACCACGGATGATGCCCTACATGATGATGATGCCCTGTACACCACATGATGATGCCCTGTACACCACATGATGATGCCCCGCACACCACGCGATGATGATGTACACCCGCGATGATGCCCCCACACCACGCGGATGATGCCCCCACTGGTAAATAGAGCCCCGTACACCACATGATGACATGTACACCCATGATGATACACCACATGACAATGCCTGTACACCACATGATGATGCCCGCACACCATGGACGATGCCCTGTACACCACGCGATGATGCCCCCGCATACACATGACGATGCCCCGTACACCACATGACAATGCCTTGTACACCACGTGACGATGCCCTGTACACCACGCCGATGATGCCCGCGACACCACATGACGATGCCTTGTACACCACGTGATGATGCCCTGTACACCACGTGATGATGCCCCCGTGACACCACGGATGATGCCCCGTACACCACATGATGATGCCCCGTACACCACATGACGATGCCCTGTACACCACATGACGATGCCCTGTACACTGGTAAAT
>NC_063209.1:15957245-15964745 GCF_017589495.1 Alosa alosa | reverse complement strand
GTGTGTGTGTGGGGTGTTATTGGTGTGGATGCATGTGGCCGCGTATATTAGTGCATCTCTCTACCCTACTGACAGCGTCCGTCCATCTGTGTGTGTGGGGGGGGGGGGGGCGGTTTTGTTTGTGTCCAGTGTGCGTACGTGTGTGTGTGTGTAAAATGCATACGTGCGCAGGGAGATCTGAGGGATGTGATTTCAGAACCTACAGATGGAGCAAGAGCGTGACGTCAATGAACCGTTCAATAGATTAGAACGATAGGATAGAACCCACCCTGTCCAGGACTAAAAGATGAGGAGGAGCGGAGAGAGGGAGAGAGAAACAAGGATGAGAGAGGAGAGAGAGGGAGGAGAGAGGGAGTGGTGAGGAGAGGTAGAGAGGGAGAGAGGTAGAGGGAGAGAGAGAGAGAGAGGGAGAGAGAGAGAGAGAGAGAGAGAGGAGAGAGAGAGAGGAAGGAGTGGGGTGTCAGATGCATGCCCTGTCTGTGTGGTGTGTGTGTACCAAATGGGAGACGAGTTTGGGACAGATCAGACCTGGGGACAGACTCACCTCTATTCGGTTTGATTCAGATTTGAAAAGCAGCAAAGTAAAAGAGCAGAAGAGTGTTGATGTCTCTAATATGCTTGTGACCAACCATACATCAGGCCAATTACTGCAGGCTGAAGTATTAGGTAATTAACACTAGACCACCACAGTGGAGCTATCAGCTTGCAAATGTTCATCATCAGGCTTTAGGTTGTAAAATTGGTTTCATGGAAGCACTTATAGCAACTGATTAAAGCCTAAAGGTGTGTGTGTGTGTGTGTGTGTGTGTGTGTGTGTGTGTGTGTGTGTGTGTCTGTCTGTCTGTCTGTCTGTCTGTCTGTGTGTGTGTAAGAGTCACCATCAATTTGAGAGTGAAAGAGAGATCTGTGTAAGTGTGTGTATGCCTTTCTATTTGTCTGTTTATCTGTGTGTGTGTATGTGAAAGGATGGATGAAGGATGAAGAGATGGAAGAAAAGAGAGGGATGTGAAGAGGGGAGAGATAAAGTAATGAATTGTTTTTAAGAGATTTGGAAGAAAGATGGAGTGTCAAATCTGGAGTCACCCACAAGCTAAGAACAACTCTAGAGGCACAAGGGACTAATCATGTAGATGAAAGGGAAAAATAGAGGGAGAGCGAGAGATGAGGGCAAAAGGGTAAAAAAGAGATAGAGCTGAGCAGATAGAATAATCAAATATTAATGGATGGTTAGATTGCAGGAGGACATATAGGCTTACATATTTCATTTCGTAGCTCAAGCGATCTTTCCATTTCAATGCCTGAGAGCATTTAAATGGCTTCACTGCTGATGTTGGAACACTGTGATTAGAACCAGAATGTCACTCAGAACGTCTCACACACCAGTGGGCTGAAGACTTGTATACATGGCATCATAACACAAACACACCCAAACAAGCTCTCACACACGCATCGGCGCTCGCACCTGTGTATTGATGTCATTAGTACGGTGATCAGTAGTTTTACTGATGAACTCAATCTTCAGTTATGCTGAGAGCCGAGATGTAGAGGGCCATTAAACACCGTGGTACTCACATGTAATAACCCACAGTAATGATCGTCACACTTTATTGATATCATTAAGTCAGAAGGTGGTTATCACTGTTAGCAAAGTGGGATAGTTTGCCAGTCATCAGTGTACATAAAGAGAGAGTATTTGTTTAGGAACCTTCATAGGAGTCATATCACTAGTTATGTGCCTGAATGTGAGTGGTTTAGTACAGTAACTCAAATAGTTATCACTAGTGTTAACTAGCTGTGTATATGTATGGGTTTGAGTTGGTAGGTCATCTGAGTGGTAATGGAGCTGTTTATTAGTTGTTGTGTTTGATGTTTATTAGTTGTTGTGTTTGATGTTTATTAGTTGTTGTGTTTGATGTTTATTAGTTGTTGGTGAGGAGAGCGCTGCTGGTGGTTTAGCAATCGCATTGCGTCACGTAGAGAACAGTGACTCATTGGGGATTGCTGGAGAATTGATCAGAAGAAAGCTCACAGTGCAGATACTGCAGTGTGTGTATGCATCAAGTGTACCCTGTGTGTGTGTGTGTGTGTGTGTGTGTGTGTTTGTGTGTGTGTGTTGTGTGTGTTTGTGTGTGTGTGTGTGTGTGTGTGTGTGTGTTAGTGTTAATTTCGTCAGATGAGACGAGAGGAAATATGTTCGTCAACAACCTTTTTTTTCATGACTAAGACGAGACGATGACGAGACGGCAGTAATGTCCTGAAACACTGACTAAGACTATCTTAAGATGCATTATTGTTGACGAAAAAAGACTAGACTAAAATGTTTTGCATGAAATAAAAACTAAGATAAAATCTCTCTTCATTTTCGTCTACAAAATGAGAAGACGGAATATCTAGCTGTTACGTTTTCAAAATATTCCGAATGAGTTCATACGCAGCTTTCCTGTAGGCTAGTCTACGTGCTGTTGCTGCAACCCTGTGGCTGCAACACAAAACTACATGGAACAAGAACACTGGAGATTTCTGCCAGAGTTAGCAAGCTAACTACCTAAGCTTTATGCCACAATGCTACATACCCAGAAGTTGAAGCTTCTCTCATACAAATTAACATCCCCCAGAATGTCCATACGAAAATGTTCATCATGTAATGTCAACTATTTAACTAGTTAGACTGATGATGCAAAGTTTGCTAGCAAGTAAGCTAATATGGAAAGTTCGCTAGCAAGTTAGCTATGGCTAAGACGGAGAGTCTGTTTGGGGAATGTGTGGTGTTTGGGCACATATCGCCATCTAGCGAGGCGGAGTAAAACATTAATACTTTGGCCTATGACAGTGTTTCTCAAACCTTTTCAGTTTCAGGACCACTTAACTAACCCTATCTAAAAAACTACTGAACCACCTTGCTTATTGTCTTTGTACTTTGCTTATTGTGTGGATTCATACTGTATGATTTAAACTGGCATATCTTAGTTGCAGAACTGTTTTTACATACAAGTTGGTTCAATATTGCAAACAACTCATCTATATTATATTTTACCACGTCTGCTCGCGGACTACTTAGGATACCTTGCGGACCACCAGTGATCCCCGGACCACACTTTGAGAAACACTGGTCTACGAATATGACAGTGGTCCAGTCAAATCTTTTACTGTCTATGGTCAAATCCCAGCCGAGCTATAACTGTAGCTCGACTTACCTGTGCATGTAAACATACTGACTGACAAAAAAATCAGAATGAGTAATTATAACAGACGAGTAGCCCTGTGGACACACAATATTGTTGGAAAATTGAGATGTGTGAAACACTATTTGACTCAAATGGTAATCAGAAATAATTTGTTATAAAAAAAGACTAAAATGTGTTGACTAAAACTGACTAAGACTAAGATACTTTTAGTTTTCTTTTGACTAAAACTAGACTAAAATGACGAGACTTTTAGTCAACTAAAACTTGACTAACAAAAATGATATTTGAATGACTAAATATGACAAAGACTAAAAAGGACATTTCGTCACAAGACTAAGACTAAGACTAAATTAAAAATAGGTGACAAAATTAACACTAGTGTGTGTGTGTGAGTGTTTGTGTGCTCATTTACAGTACTTTCCTAGACTATTTATTTGATTAAAGGACCAATGCAAAACCTCTGGAATACATGTGTGTGTGTGTGTGTGTGTGTGTGTGTGTGTGTGTGTGTGTGTGTGTGTGTGTATGTGTGTGTGTGTGTGCGCTTCTTTTGTATGTGCCACTTCATTTGATACAGAAGTTGGCTGTGTGTGTGTGTGTGTGTGTGTGTGTGTGTGTGTGTGTGTGTGTGTGTGTGTGTGTTGCTTGTCTTCTTTGATTCCGTTGGCTGGCGGATAGGGGTGGAGGGAAAGAGCTGCTGATGTGTGTCGCCGTGACAATAAGAGATGTGGCTGCGGATGTGACTGCGCTAACTGCAGCAGTGTTCCCCCGTTAACAAGCGGAGCTGCCGTTCCTGCTGCTGCTGCTGCTTTCCTCACATCTCCCTGTGAAGAACTGCCGTCCCAAGGGAGCCTATTGGCACGTCGCCAGGGCCTCCTCTCCTCTCTCCCTCTCTCTCTCTCTCTCTCTCTCTCTCGTTTCTCTCTCTTCATCTCTCATCATCTTGCTCTTTCACTCTGTCTGCCTCTCTTGCTTTTCTTCCATCTCTGGCTTTGACTTGTCTTCTGCCTCTTTGGCTTTTTAGTCTCTTCCTTCTCTCTCTCTCTCTCTCTCTCTCCTTCTTTCTTTCCACTTTCACTCTCTCTCTGTCTCCCTCCCTCCCTCCGCCCCCCTGTCTCTATCCCTGTTGGGAGACACACTCAGGAGCTGAGCTGCTTTATTTTTGTACAAAGACTTTCCTCAGAAGGAACATGTGGGCATTGTTTGTAAAAGAAATCAGGCAAAGCGTGAGCAATTTTGTGTGTGTGTGTGTGTGTGTCTGTGTCTGTGTGTGTGTGTGTGTGTGTGTGTGTGTGTGTGTGTGTGTGTGTGTGTGTGTGTGTGTGGTGTGTCTGTGTTTGTTCATTTTCCTTGCCTGTGTATTGTTTGTTGTGTAAATATCTTTCTGTGCCCCCATGTTATGAATACTAATGACTGCATATCGTAGCAGGAGCATGTAAGAGGGGATAGCCATGCACCACACACAGCCGTAGCATAAACTTGAGTGGGAGGCCAGTGTTATATAATATACTGCCTGACATAGTGCTGTTCATCTGACAACTTTCTAAGAAGCACGAAGTGGTCATCTAACTATATGTGATGGAAAGGAAGGTCAAGGATTTCAGTGCCTAGTAGCATAGCATAACACAGTATAGTATAGTATAGTATAGTACAGTAGGCTATAGAATAGTGTAGTATATCATATCATAGCACAGCATAGCATAGTATAGTATGGTATAGTATAGTAAAGCTTAGCATAGCATAGTATAGCCAAAGATCCTTTATCAACCGTCTCTGGTATAGCATATTTAGTATGGTATAGTACAGTACAGAATAGCATAGCATAGCGTAGTATAGTATGGTATAGTAAAGTATAGCTTAGCATAGTATAGCATATTTAGTATGGTATAGTACAGTACAGTACAGAATAGTATAGCATAGCATAGCATAGTATTGCATATTTAGTATTGTATACAGTACAGAATAGCATAGCATAGCATAGTATAGCATATTTAGTATGGTATAGTACAGTATAGCATAGCATAGCATAGCATAGTAACTGGAACATTAAAAGTGAAAGTCCTTCATTCTTTCTCTTTAGTCTCTCTTTCACACACACACATACATGCTATCTCTCTCTCACACACATACTCTCATAGGAAGCATTGACATCATCATTATCCTCATCCCCATTTGATCTGTCTATTGGGCTACTAGCTCCCTCTCTCTCTCTCTCTCTTTCTCTCACTCTTACACTTACACACACACACACACACACACACACACACACACACACAGATGTTCCCTCAACAGAAGCACACATGCTGTCAGATGGAGGCCTGTTAGGACATACTTTCTGTGTTTCGTGTGTGTGTGTGTGTGTGTGTGTGTGTGTGTGTGTGAATGAGTAAACCAAAGTTCTTATCAATGTGTGGGCATGGGTGTGTGTTTGTGTGTGTGTGTGTGTGTGTGTGTGTGTGTGTGTGTGTGTGTGTGTGTGTGTGTGTGTGTGTGTGTGTGTGTGTGTGTGTGTGTGTGTGTGTGTGTGTCTGTGTTGGCATGCGTTGTGCCAGTTGCCATTTGTCAGGATTTGGTCAGGAAATGAGCCCTGTTTCCAGATGGCATCGGCTGAGATGGTACAGCTGGTTTCTCTCACTCCATCCCACTCTCTCTATCCCTCTCTCTATCCCTCTCGTTCTCTTTCTCTTTATCTGCCTCTATCTCTGTGTGTGTCTGGCAATATATCTCTCTCTCCCCACTGCTCTCTACAATTCAATTCAATTCAATTCTGTTCAATTCAGTGCATCACTCTCTTGTCATTCTCCTTTCTTCCTTTCTATCCTTCACTCTTTATATTCTACATTCCATCTCTCACTCCATTTCTTAATCAAATTCAAATTCTCAAATTCAAAGGAGCTTTATTAGCATGACTGTTTGGATACAGTGTTGCCAAAGCCAGTGTTACAGATAACACAGTAGTGTCACAAAAGAAAGAAAATAGACATACAGCAATGCAGGTAAACATGTGAACACAGAATAAATCTTTTTATCTGTCTTTACCATTTTAAACAGTCTATGGTCCTTACCTGCCTCTATCTGTCAGTTTTTCTCTCAATATCTCTCTCTCTCTCTCTCTGTCTCTATCTCTCTTTCCCCATTGCACCTCTGCTCTACAGTAATTCAGTTCCTTCCAGTACATCACTCTCTTTTGAACTCTACCTCAGTCTCTTTTTTCTCTCTCTCTCATCTCTCTCTCTCTCTCTTTCTCGCTCTGTTTGTTTCAACTGCTTCACCTTTTCCTATGGCCAGTTCTTCATCTTTCCTTATCTTCCTCATGTTCTCTCTCTCTCTCTCTCTCTCTCTCTGTCTCTATCTCTGTTGTGATAGCTGAGAGAGCTGCCTTGGCTCTGTCCGGTTTCTCCTTCTGCTTGCTGGCTCCAATCGGCTCATCTCTCCTCTTCTGTGCCCTCGCTGTCACTTCGCCTGACCCTTTCTGGACAGATGCCTAGTCTACACACACACACACACACACACACACACACACACACACACACACTGCATATTGCACAATCTGGGTCTCTCGGGACACACACTTTGTGCCCTACACACACAATTGCACACCCAGCAGGGCAAGCTTCACATGCACACACACACACACACACACACACACACACACACACACACACACACACACACACACACACTCACCCAGCGTCTGCAGTCAACAGCTCCTGGCATGAGTGCTCAGGGGCTGGCACAGCTCATGAATCACCGGTTGCCCACTCCTCCCGGCCGACCTGTTATTCTCCCCACAGCTTCCGGATCTTTCTATGCAGGTCTCCAGTGGTCAAACGCAGCCATTCATCCATCTACTGCAGCTGTCTGACGAGCCAAAGACAGAGAGAGAGAGAGAGAGAGAGAGAGAGAGGGAGAGAGAGAGGGAGAGAGAGACACAAGAGTGATGGAAAGAGAGTGAGAGAGATAATAGATGAGGGAGAGACAAATAGACAGGAGAACTGGAAAGAGCAAGTTCTGTAGGGAAAAAGATGGCCTGGGTTGCTGAGGTGTGTGAGGGCTTGTGTTTGGGGATAGTGTTGGCCTGTGTTGCTGATGTGTGTGAGGGAGGGGTGTGTGTTGCTGAGGTGTGTGTTGCTGAGGTGTGTGTTGCTGAGGTGTGTGTTGAGGTGTGTGAGGGTGAGGTGTGTGTTGCTGAGGTGTGTGTTGCTGAGGTGTGTGTTGATAAGGTGTGTGTTGATGAGGTGTGTGTTGATGAGGTGTGTGTTGCTGAGGTGTGTGTTGCTGAGGTGTGTGTTGCTGAGCTGTGTGTTGGTGAGGT
>NC_063209.1:15929745-15944745 GCF_017589495.1 Alosa alosa | reverse complement strand
CTCGCCCCCACTCATTCTGGAGGCCTTTGAGAATTGGTGTTTGTGTGTGTGTGTGTGTGTGTGTTTGTGTTTGTGTGTGTGTGTGTGTGTGTGTGTGTGTGTCTGTGTCTGTGTGTGTGTGTGTGTGTGTGTGTGTGTGTGTGTGTGTGTGTGTGTGTGTGTGTGTGTTTATTTGTGTGTGTGTGTGTCTGTGTGTGTGTGTGTGTGTGTGTGTGTGTGTGTGTGTGTGTGTGTGTGTGTGTGTGTGTGTGTGTGTGTGTGTGTGTGTGTGTGTGTGTGTGTGTGTGTGTGTGTGTGTGTGTGTGTGTGTGTGTGTGTGTGTGTGTGTGTTAACCTGTTCCATGAAACTACCAGTGTCGTAAATTGAGAGCAGGACACAAACAATTCTCCCATGTCACCTCTACAGTGTGAGCCTGTCGTGTGTGTGTGTGTGTGTGTGTGTGTGTGTGTGTGTGTGTGTGTGTGTGTGTGTGTGTGTGTGTGTCTGTCATTGACACAAAAAGGCAAATAGCAGAGGGAAAGAGAGGGACATGAAGAGAATGAAAGAGAGGGATGGAGAGAGAGAGAGAGAGAGAGAGATGAAGACAGAGAGATTGACATGGAACAGAGCAGAGAGAGTTGAGGAGAACTGTGCCGATTCTCCGAAGGACCTGGCTGCTGTCATCATGATTTTAGAGTGCAGTCTGAAAAGACTCCCAATGCCCTCGCCTGAGTGCACACTGTATAGTGGTGTGTGTGTGTGTGTGTGTGTGTGTGTGTGTGTGTGTGTGTGTGTGTGTGTGTGTGTATGTTTGTGTGTGTGATGTTTGTGTGTGTGTGTGTGTGTGTGTGTGTGTGTGTGTGTGTGTGTGTGTGTGTGTGTGTGTGTGTGTGTGTGTGTGTGTGTGTGTGTGTGCGCGCGCGCGCGCGCGTACCCGTTTGTGTGTGTATTCTGCCTGTCATCCATTACCACAATAACATCCATATCCACCAGCTGCCAGGAATGTCTCTCCCATCTCTCTTTTCCTCTCCCTCTCTCTCCCTCCCTCTCTCCCTCACTCCTCCATTCTCTCTGTGTGTGTTTTTCTCTCTGTGGCCCCGACTCTGCTCATGCCATCTGCTTGGTCCTTCAGTGCCACCCCAGAGGTGAGGAGAGGCGAGGAGAGTGCGTGTGCGTGTGTGTTTGTTTGTTTGTCTTGATGTGCAGTGTGTTGATGTCTTAGTGTCTCTGTATATTGGACTAATGCCTGAATGCCTGACAGGACTGTGTAGTCCTGAAAGTAAATAATGAAATAAATTATTATTAATAATTAATAAAAGTAATTATTATTAAACAACCTGACATAAGCAGACTCCCTGGTAACACTTTATAATAACTACACACAATTCATAATTTATTAAGCCTTTGTTACTTATTAGTTAATGGTTTGTTCATCATTAGTAATTTCTAATTTATCATCAGTAAAGCATTTGTTCACACAGTTACATGTATAAATAGTTTGTTCATAGTAAATAAGCCTATAACTAAAATATGTTTATACATTATTGTTAATACTTAATACATGATGCAATAATAATATTATTCCATCATTTATTAAGTATTAACAATAATATGTTTTTGATTAAGTAATATTTCCATTATTTAACAGTTGTTACATACACATGCACTAATGATTAGTTAGGGTGAGGATACATAGTTTATAAACCACTTCCTAATACTATAATTCATAATTAACTCAGGAGTTACAAGTGGTTAGTTAATGATATTTTGTGAGCTCATCTAAAGTGAGGATGTTTTATGCCTTGCAACACATTTACAAATGAGTTATAAAGTTTACACTTGCATTCATTAATTTATCTGACACTTTCACCCAAAGCGACTTACACATGTCAATGAAATTAAAGGGCAAGGCCACATTGGTGGACACCGGGGTTTTAACCCCCAACTTTATGGATTACTGCATGTCAACCCAGCTCCCTATCCACTACACTACCTCTGCCCAGTGGTATTATAACAGTCAATTCAAAAATATAATATAGATATGCGTGTTTACTATGAACAAATCATTTTTAACTGTGTGTAAACATTATTTACAGATGAGAATTAATGTAAGAATAATGCTTTGCAAACTAAGAATACAGCAATTAATAATAGTTTACAGATGTTTAATAACAGTGTGTAGTAGAAGAAAACAGAAACTCTTGCCTAGTTGGGTAACACTTTACTTGACGGATGAGTTCATAACACATTCATAGCAGCTGTCATAAACTACACATAAATCATTCATGACTGTTTCATGAGACATAAATCAACATTCATACCAAACCTTTCATGAATGTGGAAGACAGAACGACGACAACTTGTCAAAATCAAAGTCCAACAATTGCAAAGCAGCATTGCCGTTTTTGTTCCAAACCTCTTACCTGATCACGTCACATCTGAGTCAATGGGCTACTCCAGTGCCAAAAAAACATGGTCAAGCAAATAATTTTTGTTTCATAAAAAATTATTTGTTTTATGATGTAACCTTTGCAGATAATTTCTCATCATTTGCTAGTGGGAATGTCCATTATCCAACCGTTCCAGGTTAACAAATAAGGGTCCGCTGAATGTACAGTAGGCTAGTTTAGGCTACCTCCTAGTGTTAAACTCAGTGATAATGAATACTTCACAACTTGCATAGTAAAGTGACATTCGACACACTTCATAAGATATTCATGAAATATTTACAAAGGCTGATGAGAAAAACGGCAATGCTGCTTTTTATTTTGACAAGTTGTCATCATTCTGTCTTCCACATTCATGAAAGGTTTGTTATGAATGTTGAGTCATGTCTCATGAAACAGTCATGAATGCTTTATGTGCAGTTTATGACAGCTGCTATGAATGTGTTATGAACTCACCCGTCAAGTAAAGTGTTACCCATAGTTGTAGGGGTTTCTATCTGGGCCAAGGTAGTGTAGTGGATAAGGAGCAGGACTAGCATGCAGTAGCCTGATAAGTTGGGGGTTCGATTCCTGGCTTTCACTGTTATGTCAATTGCCTTCAATTTAATTGACATGTGTACGTCGCTTGTCTGCTAAATGAATGAATGTGAATGTAATCTTTACAACTCATTTGAAAATGTGTTGCAAGGCATAGATCGAAAGTCATAGATAGAAAGTCCTCACTTTAGATAAGCTCACAAAATATCATTAATCTACCACTTGTAACTCCTCAGTTAATCATGAATTATAGTATTAGGAAGTGGTTTATAAAATATGTATCCTCACCCTAACTAATCATTAGTGCATGTGTATGTAACAACTGCTAAATAAAGGAAATATTACTTCATCAACAAAATATTATTGCAAAATGTATTAAGTATTAACAATAATTTATAAACATATTTTAGATATAGGCTTATTTACTATGAACAAACCATTTATAACTGTGTGTACTTTATTTATGAGAATTAACATAGGAAGAATGCTTTACAAATGATGAACAAAGCATTTTGTAATAGTTTGCAACTGGTTTATAATAAGAAAATTATTTCATTATAAGTGGTTGTTTCATTACTTATTAAGTATACATCATGTACTTACAAACATATTTTTTGGATAGGCTTATTTACTATGAACAAACCATTTATAATTATGTGAACAAATGCTTTACTGATGATAAATTATGTATGAACAAGAAATTACTAATGATGAACAAACCATTAACTAATAAGTAACAAAAGCTTAATAAATGATGAATTGTGTGTAGTTATTATAAAGTGTTACCGACTCCCTGACCACTCTGATTGCAATGTTCCAAAAAGTGTTTTGGTTTTTAACGATTTGACCAGATGGTCTTTGTCAGTCCTTTGAACATTACATTCGCACCATTTCTGGAGCCTGCACCTCACCTGCGTTGGGTCATTTGGATGTGCACACCTTGACTGACCATCCACATCCCGCACAATAATGCCTAGTCCCGCACAATAATGCCTTATCCCGCACAATAAACCCACAAACCCGCACAATAATGCCTAGTCCCGCACAATAATGCCTAATCCCGCACAATAAACCCACAAACCCGCACAATAATGCCTAAACCCGCACAATAATGCCTAGTCCCGCACAATAATGCCTAGTCCCGCACAATAAACCCACAAACCCGCACAATAATGCCTAGTCCCGCACAATAATGCCTAGTCCCGCACAATAAACCCACAAACCCGCACAATAATGCCTAATCCCGCACAATAATGCCTAGTCCCGCACAATAATGCCTAATCCCGCACAATAAACCCACAAACCCGCACAATAATGCCTAATCCCGCACAATAATGCCTAGTCCCGCACAATAATGCCTAATCCCGCACAATAAACCCACAAACCCGCACAATAATGCCTAATCCCGCACAATAATGCCTAATATCGCACAATAATGCCTAAACCCGCACAATAATGCCTAATGCCTAATCCCGCACAATAATGCCTAATCTCGCACAATAATGCCTAATCCCGCACAATAATCCCCCAAACCTTTAATAAATCGAGGTCTGAGGATGCTGCAGTTCCATACAGACATCAAGTGAATGATGTGATAGTGAAAGTAAGACATTCAAAAGGCCAAAGAAAGTTAAGGTTGCTTTTGATAGTACAAATACTTACAAAACTGGTGCTCTAAATAACGATTCTGTTGTCTTTGAAAGGATCTCTTATTGACATATTGAACTGCAATTTGGATTAACACCTGCTTTTACAAGTATGGAAGTATTTAGGGCAGAATAGATGTGTGCTTTCAGGAGCAGTCTTTGTACATACCGCGGAATACATAATTGTTGCGTTCTTACGCTTCCTCTCCCATCTCTTTACGCTAAACTCCCACTTTCCCCTGGATCCTCCCATGAATGCATATACATGACACGAAAAACGCAATTAGCCATGTTCAGCTCCCGCGACAGGCAGTTTGCGCTTTTACATCATTGCGGCGTGTTTGTACATACCTCATAATGATTTTACACGACATTTGCGTGAAAAAACAACACGCCTGCAGTATGAAAAACGGCGTTAGTACATCTGGCCCAGAGTGCATAGTCTCTCATAGCTTTGCATTTGAGCTCCTGGTGGTGTTGAGATACACACTTAGAAGTGAATGAGGAGAGAGGGAGAGAGAGAGAGAGAGAGAGAGAGAGAGAGAGAGAAATAACAGAGATGGATCCTAGGTGTGGCTGACCAGGCAGCTTTATTTGACGACGCACACAGATTTGATTTAAAGGAGAACACACACACACATTTGTTTACACACACACACACACACACACACACACTTGATTTGAAGGGGGTAGTGTTTTCTTTCCTTATTGTGCTTTGCTCACAGCAGGATCTCTGCTATCTCAGGTGCTTGATCATCCCTGCTGGGAAACCACCAGGAAAGCCACATTGAAGAGGATTACTGTGCATCAGAGTGTGTGTGTGTGTGTGTGTGTGTGTGTGTGTGTGTGTATCTGTGTGTGTGAGTGTGTGTGTGTGTGCATTTGAGGAGTGTGTGTGTGTGTGTGTGTATACTTTTTGCTGACACTTTGAAGTGAGTTGAAAGTGAATTGCCTTATTTAGATCTTAACTCCTTCCTTTTTAAGTTACTCGGCACACAGGCACGTAAACACATTTTATCTGTCGCAGATTGTTGGCTCCCGTCGTCATGGTGATTGGGACTGCGTGCTTGCAGAAATTAACCAGCCCTGGGATGAACCAGTTCACAGCTTTGTCCTATAAAGCCTCGTTATTCCAGATGACGACGTTTCATGGCTTTAATTCGTTCTTTAATGACTTGGCTACGGTCGATAAAGCAAGTCATTAGGAGGTGTGGTATGCCTCTGGGTCTGTGTGACTAGCTGGGGCTTCTCTTTGAGTGCGTTCACTATCTACTGCTGGCCTGACTTCGCTGCATTAGCCATTAGTGATTTAGGTGGGGGAAAAACACTACCTACAACATCACACAAATCTGACCTTGGCTTGATTAGCTAACTTCAATGTCCTGTTCAATGTCCTACTCACTCGAGCACTCAAGGCCATTGAGCAACCATTAATTAACTTCTATTAATGAAGACCAAGCAGCTTTCGATTCAAGTCCATTTTTAGGACATAAGAATATGACATGATTATGATTATTAATCACAACAGTCATGTTATGCTGATATCCTGTGATTTTCTATATAGCTCTTAAAGCAACGCCAAAGCATTTTTCCTCTGTCGCACGCACGCTATTTGTTTATCCAGCACCGGCTTTGGAATAACGATGTCCACAGACACGGTAGAGTATGTTGCATGATTTTATGAAAGTATGATGTATTGCGACATTAGAAGCGGTCAAATTTGTAGTTTCTTATGTCTTATTCCATTGAACTACAGGTCCGCTACCCGATCTGGCAAACTTGCATAGTGCGGTGATAGCCGATACAGGGTCGCGAAGCGAATGCAGAAGTGCCATTTACCCTTTTACGAGTTGATGAACCACTGAAACGATTTTGGAAACATTATTTTAAGGTACAAAAAACTCTTTGGTGTTGCTTTAAGTTAATACAGGGAGGCTACGCAGGGCACGTAACTGTAGCGTTCTGCTTGCTTAGCCAGAGACTTTCTAATTAGGAGACACAGCACTCAAAAAATCCTCCATAGAAATGCATGGGGTTAGTTTGTAACGCCAATATGGCCGTTGTCTACACACCCACCCCTTCCTCGGCAAAACGTTGACATGTGAATACATTGAGCCAATCATGTGTTGTGAACTCGCCGCTGGAGCAAGATTGGTGTCGTGAAACCTTGCGCACACACATTTCTGCTGAATAGGATGCCCGATGAGTGCCCAAAAAGCGTTGCAATATGGCCGCCGAGTGGAGGGACTTGCCTAAAAGGACTTTGGCTTAGCGTTGGCTGCAACAATTAGCTGCCACTATAATCATAGCGGAGCGTATGTTAAAAAAAAAAAGTTTCATGCTCTGCGAACAGATCGCTTGAGTTGCGGACCCTGCAAAACTCCTTTGACCTTGTCCTAGAGAGAGAGAGGGAGAGAGGGAGAGCAGGCTCACTGGGGAGTCAGCGCTGTCTGGGATTCCTGCAAGTTCAGGGTGTTTTTGTGATGACTAACCAGAAGTTAGCGGAGCCAGAGGACTCCATCAGGGCTGCCACTCTGACGTCTGCCAAACTGCGTCGAGGAATTTGACCTTGGATGAGCGACGGTGCACATCAAACCTACAGAGACGATGATTAAAGACAGTTTGCCACCTCAAGGTTGCGTGACTGCATCCAACATGGGGCGGATATTTGATGGATGTGTTTGTGTGTCTGCATGTGTGTGTGTGTGTGTGTGTGTGTGTGTGTGTGTGTGTTTTTGTGTGTGTGCGCATGTTTATGCGCTTGTGTGTGTGTGTGTGTTTGTGTATGTGTGTTCATGCATAGGACTGTTTCCTGTGTCCTAGTGTTCTACCCACTCTCTGACATCCAGAGAGCAGGAGGTGCTGAACTCCAGCGTAGAGCCTCCATCAGGAACTCCCAGAGGTATTTCACCTCCTGTGCTGTTACAGGGCGACTGCAGCCACCACCGCCAGTGTTTACTACGTTTAGTGTGGGGCTCAGAGGGTTTGCAAGGAGGAGAGAGGAGCACTGAGGTCTGATGGAAGAATATAAAGAAGAAGGGACTACAGAGAGACATGAGAGGAGGAGTAAATAGGACATAGGAGGAGAGGAAGAAGAATTAGAGGAGAAGTGGGAGGAGAGATGGAATAGAAGACAGAAGGGATAGGAAAGGATGACAAAGGAGCAGAGAAAGAATATCAGTGAAATAGCGAAGGAGAGGTAGAGAGAAAGGGATATAATAAAATAGGAGGATGAGTGGAGAGAAGAGAAGATAAGAGCAGAAACAGAAGAAGCAGGGAGAAGATGATGCAGAAGAAAAGATTAAAGAGTAGGAGGATATGGAGAGAAGAAGGAAGATACCATTCTACAGAGGAGGATGCCATTTTACAGAGGAGGATACCATTCTACAGGGAGGGAGATACTGCAGGAGGAAGAGGCAACATGAGTAATGAGTGAAGAGAGAGGAGAGGGAGGAGAGAGAGAAGAGAGGGAGGACATGGAGGAGAGAGAGAAGAGTAGTTATCCAGTCCTCCCTCAGTGGACTCTGTGGTGATGTGTTCAGTCCTCCCTCAGTGCACTCTGTAGTTATGTGTCCAGTCGTGACAGGGGACCTCTGTGAAGACTCTCACCTGCTGCCTGTGCCGCAGGCTGCCCTATATTCAGCCCTACACCGCCAGCCTGGACCACACTCTCCTAAGAGAACAGGGGAGGCATCAGGGACTCAGAGACAACCATTCCGTGTGTGTGTGTGTGTGTGTGTGTGTGTTGATTCAAATCCTAAATATTCATACCCACTGTTTGTGGGTGTGCATGCGTGTCTCTATGTGTGTTCATTCCAGCTGCCTTGGTTTGTAGTATCGGTAAGTGTGTTCATATCAGCTATGAGGATGTGTGTGTGTGTGTGTGTGTGTGTGTGTGTGTATTTTCAAATTGTATAACTGTATAGGAATGTGCCTCCCTGCCTAAATAGACAGCTGTCTCACTAGACATGATTTTGGATTGAATGCATCTTGAGCGTAGCACTCTAGAATCTTTGGTTAACACTACGGTATGACGTTAGCAAAAGCCGTAACGTTAAACTAAACTAGCTTACAGAAGCTAGCAGGCTAGAATGGTAGAAAGTTGTTTGGCAGACGGCACAAATATCAGACCAGATGCTATAAATGGTTACAACAATGGTATAGTCAGATAGTACAGCATAGTCACACAAATCACATTTCAGCAGATTCAGCAGCTATTACCGGTGTCATCCGCCGTCTTTGTTTACTTTTCACAGCTGTTTCAGACGTTGCCGCAAAAGATTATGGGTAGTAGGGAGCATGGAGGATGCATCGATGCTGCCTTCAAAAACGACCGTTATTCAGGTAATTCTAAGATATCTTAGCAGGCAGCAAAAATAGTTTTTTTCGGTTTCGAACCACACTTGCTTCCTCACTCCCCAGTTAGATATCTTAAAGGTGGCAGTTTTTACCGTTTCGAACAGAGCCTCTCTCTTGCTCCTTAGCCCCACATTTACCCACTTTAGCAGCGTTCTGTTCCACCGCTTGTGGTGGTGTCTTCTGGTGTCCCAGAAGGCGACAACCGTCAAAAATAGACTGAGTGTGTATTTTAAGCCAAGAAGAAGAGTGCGGTGCCGCGTCTGGCACGCCTCTTAAACGTGCCGCACTGCAGCCAGCGGAACACCAGACTTTTACTGGAGTGGAAGAGAGCTCTTTTGACATCCGTGGCGACGTCGGAACGCGACGGAGACAGACTCTGTGATAATCAGGGGTGAGGCTTCTCTGTTTGAGATTTCCACCTGTGTCGCCTGATGACATCACAGCATTCCTGTGCTCATCTGTTAGTCCTTTTGAAATGGAAATCCAGTTCCATCTATTTGAAAATGAGCCCCTTCTATGTGAACCCAAATACGTTTTTTTTTTTCTGTGACGGATGTTATGAATAGTCTGGCAGAACTAAGATATTCTCAGGCCGAGACAGAGGAGCAGCAGAGCTATTTGATCATTGATCCAGTCGCTGGAGCTGAAATGTAGGAGCAAGACGCTATCATGGGTGCGGGGGATGGGAAGCGTTCTTGTAATAACAATATGTGACTTTGGACGAAGTGTCTTCTGAATAAACACACACGCACAAACACACAGACAAACACACACACAGCGAGAGCTGATCTTAAAGAGAAACAGTCATCTATCCTCTTCAGTTCAGATTTCTCACCAAACCGTCTTCCTTTAATATCACAACACGCACCTACCCTTTAACATCACAACACGCACCTACCCTTTAACATCACAACTACCTTTTAACATCAAAACATACAACTACTCTTTAACATCACAACACACACCTAAAACACTGTTATTACACCAGGTGTCATTTCTCATCCGAGGATTGTGGGATTGAGCATCTGGTCTGTGTGTGCGTGCGTGCGTGCGTGCGTGCGTGTGTGTGTGTGTGTGTGTGTGTGTGTGTGTGTGTGTGTGTGTGTGTGTGTGTGTGTGTGTGTGACCTTTGTGCCTCACCTTAGTGTGTGTGCAGTGGCGCTGGGCTCCCTCAAACCCCTGATCCTCGGAAATCTGATTCAACTGTCCTGGCCAGGACTGCCAAGGACAAGCAGAGCTGTCTGTGTGTGTGTGTGTGTGTGTGTGTGTGTGTGTGTGTGTGTGTGTGTGTGTGTGTGTGTGTGTGTCTGTGTATGTGTATGCGTGTGTGTGTGTGTGTGTGTGTGTGTGTGTGTGTGTGTGTGTGTGTGTGTGTGTGTGTGAGTGTGTGTGTATGTCTGTGTGTGTTGATTGATTATTCTGTCAGTAGTGATGTGCAGAATGTGTGTGTGTGTGTGTGTGTGTGTGTGTGTGTGTGTGTGTGTGTAGGGATACTATTTCTTCGTTGCAGTTGCGGTTGTTTATGCTTACAAATAAGGAAACAGACCTCCAACTCCCTTGGGTTTATATGTAAGTGTGAGAACAGGTGTACTTTTATGTGTGTGTGTGTTTACAGAGGTATGTGAATGTGTACATGGTATGTGTGTGTGTGTTTACAGAGGTATGTGACTGTGTACATGGTACAGTATGTATGAGTGTGTATGCCGACGAATGTATCAACACAGGCGATAAAACTCAGCAGTCTATACTCATCTACAAAAATAACAACACAGTTTTCAAGATCAAGATGTTTATATCCTAGACAGGAGAGGATAGGTGGTTTGAAAGAGGCGTCAAGGAGGCCATAAGTGGAGCGACCCTCTTTAAATAGGGGAGCTGGGTTAAGACCTCATTTGTCTTCAGCCTACCACACGGTTCTGAAAACCATTTCTAGGCGCTTTACAGATACACCATCCTGCTCCACCTCTCAAACAAGGGGAGGGGCATCATCTGAAGCTGCTGGGACACCATCTTCTCTGGCAAACACAAATTGACTACATCTCAGAGTCACGTGACATCATGCCATGAGATCATGTGACTGCCTTGTGTATTAATGCCAGAGTTACTTCCTGTGCACACTAAACAACTGATGAAGGTGTTTGGATGAACACTGAAACGTCTTGTATTTTATTCTTGTTTTAATCCAGTGTTTTAAAATTAAACCTTTGTTGAAATTACAATTACACATTAGATATGATACAGACCTCACATTAGATATGATACAAACCTCACATTAGATATGATACAGACATAACATTATAATATAAATCGCACATTAGATAAAATACAGACCGCACATATGATACAGACCTCACTAATACTGACCTCACATTTGAGGTAATACAGACCTCACATTAGATATATTGCAGACCTCACCAATACAGACCTCACATTAGATAAGATACAGTCCTCACATTAGATATGATACAGACCTCACATTAGATATGATACAGACTAGAGGTCTGCACTCCCGCGGTAGACCCGCGGGGACAACTTTTGAAAGCTCTTTGAGGGAGCGGGCGGGATGAGAGAGGAGCGTCCGCGGGTGCAGGACAAACCGATGATTCACTGCACTCCCACAAATTAAATATGTGTGTAACATTAAATATGGAAATGATTAAAGTAGTGTTCATAACTATAGTTCAGCTGGATGTTCTGTTAGGCAGCATTAAAAAACGGGGTTTAAGCATAACTGAATTGTTTACGTGGGTTCAATTTGTTCCTGCTGCTCATTGTCAAAACTAAAAAAATTGAAAGCATGACAGAGGAAGAGGGCACCAGACTAGGCCTACTTCAGCCTACATTCAGAACCAAGAAACTGACATCTGGAGTCTTTCTCAGGTGTGTGTGCTCCTTTCGTGAGACAGAGAGAAAAGCTGAATAGGCTATCCCTCCTGCATCTTTGGAGGCTTTAATAGGGAGCCGGGACATCATGTTACAGATGCGGGCGGGACGGGACATCATGTTACAGATGCGGGTGGGAGCCGGGACATCATGTTACAGATCTTGACATCATGGAGCGGGACATCATGTTACAGATGCAGGGGGCGGGACATCATGTTACAGATCTTGGTGGGAGGCGGGACATCATGTTACAGATGCTTGGCGGGGGCGGGACTAAAATGTTACAGACTAAGGCGGGACATCATGTTACAGAATGCGGGCGGGAGGGGGACATCATGTTACAGATGATGCGGTGGGAGCGGACCTCTAATACAGACCTCACATTAGATATGATACAGATGTCACATTATAATACAGACCTCACATTTGAGATAATACAGACCTCACAATTAATATAGACGGGACTACATTATACTGTAATACAGACCTCACATTTGAGATAATATAGACCTCACAATTAGATACAGACCAGATGTTAGAGATAATACAGACCTCACATTTGAGATAATACAGACCTCACAATTAATATAGACCTCACATTATACTGTAATACAGACCTCACATTTGAGATAATATAGACCTCACAATTAATACAGACCTCATGTTAGAGATAATACAGACCTCACATTTGAGATAATATAGACCTCACAATTAATACAGACCTCATGTTAATATAATATAGACCTCACATTAGATATAATACAGACTTCACATATAATACAGACTTCACCATTTCCTTTATCACTGCCCATCTCACAAGCACATTCACAATTAGCTTTAGCAGACCAAAATATTTCCACATGCCAGGAATGGTTGTTGGTTTTATATTGGCTATATATTGACCACATAGATACATTATGTGGTTGTGCAACAGAAGGAACGGGAATATACAGCCTAACAAATATGTGTTTGCACACACACTAACACAAACACTCTCTCTCTCTCTCTCACCCACACACACACACCTACTTTCCTCAAGAGAGAAGCCATAAATCCTGCTCAAATGTTATTGCACCTCAAGGCTGTTAAATTGAAATCATGCATCATGTTGCAGTGCGCTCATATGCAGGGCCTTGTGACTGTGTGCATGTGTTTGTGTATGTGTGTATGAATGTGTGTGTGTGGATGTGTGTGTGAGCGGGATATGTGAGTGTGACTGTGTTAATGTGTGTGCACTTTTGTGTGCATGTTTTGCTGTGTATACATGAGTTTGTGTGTGTGTGTGTGTGTGTGTGTGTGTGTGTATGTGTGGCTACTACTGTTTCAGGAGCAACCGAGAGCCAAATTCTGTTTGTGCACATCTTGTCCTTTCATTTTCCAACCTTCTGTCTTCATTCAGACACACACACACACACACACACACACACACACACACACACACACACGCACACACACACACGCCACACACGCACACACACAAACAAACATACCCACAAAGGCCTTCTATCTTCATTTAGCACCTAACTACTCTGGTCCAGGCCTGGTAATGGGACAATTTGCATGTGTTGTTTGTACTGTTTGTCCTAGAGCACTATCCTTACCTGCAACTCTAAAAGCAAACGATTGTGCTGTTTTGTCTATAGTCTTTGTCCTGACAAAAATAGAGCCTGCTGCAGACACTCGAGTGAAATTACCCCCGCTGTGCTGGGCGTGCTGGTTAGCGCTGTGCGTGCTGGTTTGTGATGGGCATGCCACTCAGCTCAGAGTGCAAAATGGCCGCCCTGCGTCTGGTGATTTACAGCATTGTGTGCTTCCAGGGCTTTCAGTACCATGTGGTCACCTCAGCTCCAGAGCTGGGGTGTGTTTCCCAAAACCATAATTGCTAACTTGTTAGCAACTTAGTTGGTTGGCAATGGGAAATTGCATTGCAACCAACAAAATTGATAACTTAGTTAGCAACTATGATTTTGGAAAACACGCCACTGGTCAGCATTATGAAAGAGCACAGCGGCCTATACATCAGATGGGGTCACCAGGGGTTTATAACACCCCACACACACACACACACACACACACACACACACACACACACACACACACACACCACCACCACTTCCATGCGACCCCCACCCTCGTACTCCACCCTGCCTCTGCTGTGCTCCCATTAGGCAGTTCAGTTTGGGGGTCAGAGGGTAATTATGGCAACTGGTGACCCATCGTCATTATGGAGACGTATGGCAGGTACGCCTCGTCTGTTGGGGCAGGGTCTGATGCTCCAGCAGGGTGTCTGTTTGACCGGGAGGCAGAGGAGATGCATGGCTCTCCAGCGAGTCCAGCTTCTCTCCAGCAGGTCCTCATATAGATGCCTCATTTGGAGGAAGGATAATGCTGAGGCCAATTAAGGATGTAATTAAAGCCAATTAACCACGATTCATAACGACACTCCGCAGAGTAGACTGCCAGAATGTGTGTGTGTGTGTGTATGTACACGCACACGTGTGTGTTTGTGTGTGTGTGTGTGTGTGTGTGTGTGTGTGTGTGTATGAATGTGAGATAGAGAGGGGGAGGGAGAGAAAGTTAGTGCATGTGATTAGTGTGTGATTGTGTGTTAGTGATTGTGTGTGTTTTGTGTGTTGGTATTTGTGTGCTTGTGTGGATGGTGTGTGTGTGTGTACAGTAAGTGTGTGTGTGTGTATGTATTGTTGATTGAGCTCTGCTTTGTTTGCGTTTTCCTCAAAGCTTGTGCCTGTGCCTGAGTCATTACAGCATCCTAATGGCTCTCATTATTATCAGCATACTGGCAGTCGCACACACATACACACACACATAGACACACACACACAAGCACATACACACACTTCTCCATTTTTAATCAGAGTGCTCAGTCAGCCTGCATTGTTACATCCAATCCGTTCAGTATTGTTTGTTTATTTGATGGCGTTCTCGCCGGCTTCTCTCTCCGTCGTTATTTATGGCCTACCTGGGATCCCGCTGAGCCTCCCCAGCAGATTGTGTCCATCTGTGACTGAAGGGTTCCATCATCGTCCCCCTCTGTTCAACAAACTTGAGCGTTTTAATAACCCACAGCCCACCTCTGATGGAGGTGTTGCTGTGTTTCACACCAAAAGAAGTATTTTTTCAAGCTTTT
>NC_063209.1:15897245-15927245 GCF_017589495.1 Alosa alosa | reverse complement strand
TATGTTCAGTACCAAAGAGTGTTGTGTGTTCGAGTGGATCTTGTGGAGAAGATGTGAGGTTATGGTGTGTAAATCTCTAATCTGTAAGTGATTACATCTTTGAGTAAGTGAGTGAGGTGTGTGTGTGTGTGTGTGTGTGTGTGTGTGTGTGTGTGTGTTTAAGAGTGTATTGCAATTTTGTATCCTCTGTATGTGTGCTTTGTAAGACTGTTTAGCATCACAGTATCTGTAATGATTCCTTGCTTTCTTCCCCACCGTGTTTTGAGATTTATGTTTGGGTGTATGGTTTTGTGTGTGCGTATGAGAAAGAGACACGTGGGTTAATCAGTGTGATTTATATGTGTGTGTGTGTGTGTGTGTGTGTGTGCGTGTGTTTGAAAGACAGAGATAGACTAGGGCATAGTATTAGAGAGAGAGTAGAATTAAAGAGTGTGATATGTGCATGTGTTGCCACAGGTATCTGTGTGTGTACATGTGAGTGTGTCTGTCTGGGTGCTTGCGTGTGTGTGTGTTTGTGTGTGTGTGTCTGCGTGTGTCTGTGTGTGTGTGTGAGAGAGATTTATCTGTCCTCTGCTGGATTGTATTCTAATTCTGGCCACTCAGACAGGGGACAAGCCTACTGGGCATGCCCAGTCTGCCCCCACACACCATTGACCACACCCCAGCCACATACAGCATGATTCAGGAGATAGATGTTGATCTTAATACTGTATCTGCCCCCCTGTCCCTGTGTCTTTCTCTCCCCTCTCTCTCTCTCTCTCTCTCTCTCTCTCTCCCCTCTTTCTCTCTTCTTTCTGTGACCTTATTTGTCCTTGACTCTTATTCCTTTTCTTTCTTCACCTCATACATTCCTCACCATAGTCTGTTTTCTTTCTCTCTTCCTCCCTCTTTTTGCACCCTTTTTTTTTTTATACCCCAATCTCCCTCTCCTTCTCTCTCTCTCCCTCTCTATTAGATTTGTATTCTTTTTCCCTCTTCTTATTTTTAATCTTCTCTTCTACCTCTTTTCTCTTTTCTGTCTATCCCTTTTCTATCCTTTCTGTTTCCCGTTTTTTTTTTTCTTTCTCTGTCTATCCTCCTTTATTCTGTTAAACACTCTTCCTTTCTTTTTTCTTCCTTTCTTTCTTTCTTCCTTTCTTTCTTTCTTTCTTTTTTTCTTTTTTTTCTTTCTTTCTTTTTTGTTATTGTCTCTGGTTTTTCCTCTGTCTCTCTCTGCACACACGTGTTAACTCCTCCTCTGTTCTCTCTCCTCTTCTTTCCTCTTTAAATGCACTGCATTGGCATGACAAATCTCATTGTATTGTACACAGCAACCATAAATAAAATAAATAAATAAAAATCGTGAATAAAAGAAAGAAAAACTGAAAAAGAATGCAAATACAAACACACACACACACACACACACACACACACACACACACACACACAGATGCACTCTCTCTCGCACACACACACACACACACAAAGCAAAACACACACACACACACACACAGATGCATTCTCTCTCACACACACACATAACACACACAACACATTGACACACACACACACAGATGCACTCATAGCTCATACCCCCACCCTCCTCCCCTTGTGTTCATCTCACTCCTGGGTGGGGGGATCAATAGAGTCCTTCCCAGATTGATGTGGGCAGACTATACATCCTCCACACTGCAGAGAGAGGAACAGGTGGAGAGAGCCGAGAATGGAGGACAAGCCTCTCCCCCTCAGGGAGAGAGCAACAACAAAAGCCGCTGAGCAGTTGTTGTGGCAACTAGCAGTGATATCACTGAGAGATGGATATAGTCTTCCTACAGTGTGGCCGATCACTACAGAAGTAATGCCTGTGTGTGTGTTAGTGTATCTTTAATTGCTGCAGAGTGTTTGTGTGTTAGGTGGATCTTGTGGAGAAGATGTGAGGTTATAGTGTATGTAAATCTCTAATCTGTAGTATTTATCTTTAGGCTAAGTAGTGAAGTCACGTGTGTCAATGTTATAACAATGTGTGTGTGTGTGTGTCTTGCGTGTGTGTGTGTTTAGAGTGTATTGCAATTTGTATCCTCTGTATGTATTAGCACATGCGACTAGCTGCGCATCACAGTATCTGTAATGATTCCTTGCTTTCTTCCCACCGTGTTTTGAGATTTATGTTTGGGTGTATGGTTTTATTATTATTGCGTATGAAAAGAGAGAACACGTGGGTTAATCAGTGTGATTTATATGTGTGTGTGTGTGTATTATTATTGTGTGTGTGCGTGTGTTTGAAAGACAGAGATAGACTAGGCATAGTATTAGAGAGAGAGTAGAATTAAAGAGTGTGATATGTGCATGTGTTGCCACAGGTATCTGTGTGTGTACATGTGGTGTGTGTCTGTCTGGGTGCTTGCGTGTGTGTGTGTTTGTGTGTGTGTGTGTGTGTATGTGTGTGTGTGTGTGAGAGAGATTTATCTGTCCTCTGCTGGATTGTATTCTAATTCTGGCCACTCAGACAGGGGACAAGCCTACTGGGCATGCCCAGTCTGCCCCCACACACACACCATTGACCACCCCAGCCACATGCAGCATGATTCAGGAGATAGATGTTGATCTTAATACTGTATCTGCCCCCCTGTGTCCCTCCCTCTCTTTCTCTCTCTCTCTCTCCCCTCTTTCTCTCTCTCTTTCTGTGACCTTATTTGTCCTTGACTCTTATTCCTTTCTTTCTTCACCTCATACATTCCTCACCATAGTCTATTTTCTTTCTCTCTTCCTCCCTCTTTTTGCACCCTTTTTCCCCTTTTTATACCCCAATCTCCCTCTCACACCTTCCTCTCTCTCCCTCTCTATTAGATTTGTATTCTCTTTCCTCTCTTCTTATTTTTAATCTTCTCTTCTACCTCTTCTCTCTTTTTCTGTCTCGATACTTTCTATCCTTTTCTGTTTCCTTTTTCTTCTCTTTCTCTACAATATCCTCCTTTATTCTGTTAAACACTCTTCCTTTCTTTCTTTCTTCCTTTCTTTCTTCCTTTCTTTCTTTCTTTCTTTCTTTCTTTCTTTCTTTCTTTCTTTTGTTGTGTCTAGTTTTTCTCTGCCTCTCTCGCTCACACACGTGTTAACTCCTCCTCTGTTCTCTCTCCTCTCTTTTCCTCTCTTAAATGCACTGCATTGGCATGACAAATTCTACATTGTATTGTACACAGCAACCATAAATAAAATAAATAAATAAAATACGTAAATAAAAAGAAAGAAAAACTGAAAAGAATGCAAATACAAACACACACACACACACACACACACACACACACACACACACACACACACACACAGATGCACTCTCTCTGCTGCACACACACACGCACACAAACACACACACACACACACACACAGATGCATTCTCTCTCACACACACACACACCTTTGCAAAACACACCACACACACACACACACACACACCTGAATGCTCCTGGCTCATACCCCACCCTCCTTCCCCTTGTGTTCATCTCCTCTGGGTGAGGGGATCAATAGAGTCCTTCCCAGATTGATGTGGGCAGATCGACCTGGCCATGCATCCTCCACACTGCAGAGAGGAACAGGTGGAGAGAGACCGAATGGAGGACAAGCCTCTCCCACTCAGGAGAGGAGAGCAACAACAAAAGCCTTTAGAGAGCAGTTGTTGTGGCAACTAGCAGTGATATCACTGAAGGAATGGACTATAGTCTTCCTACAGTGTGTGATCACTGCAGAAGTGTGTGCCTGTGTGTGTTAGTGTGTATGTTCAGTACCAAAGAGTGTTGTGTGTTCGAGTGGATCTTGTGAGAAGATGTGAGGTTATGGTGTGTAAATCTCTAATCTGTAAGTGATTACATCTTTGAGTAAGTGAGTGAGTGCGTGTGTGTGTGTGTGTGCGTGTGTGTGTTTAAGAGTGTATTGCAATTTTGTATCCTCTGTATGTGTGCTTTGTAAGACTGTTTAGCATCACAGTATCTGTAATGATTCCTTGCTTTCTTCCCACCGTGTTTTGAGATTTATGTTTGGGTGTATGGTTTTGTGTGCGTATGAGAGACACGTGGGTTAATCAGGGACGAGTATGTGTGTGTGTGTGTGTGTGTGTGTGTGTGTGTGTGTTTGAAAGACAGAGATAGACTAGGCATAGTATTAGAGAGAGAGTAGAATTAAAGAGTGTGATATGTGCATGTGTTGCCACAGGTATCTGTGTGTGTACATGTGAGTGTGTCTGTCTGGGTGCTTGCGTGTGTGTGTGTTTGTGTGTGTGTGTCTGCGTGTGTCTGTGTGTGTGTGTGAGAGAGATTTATCTGTCCTCTGCTGGATTGTATTCTAATTCTGGCCACTCAGACAGGGGATGTTTACTGGGCATGCCTAGTCTGCCCCCACACACACACACACCATTGACCACACCCCAGCCACATACAGCATGATTCAGGAGATAGATGTTGATCTTAATACTGTATCTGCCCCCCCCTGTGTCCCTCCCTCTCTTTCTCTCTCTCTCTCTCTCTCTCCCTCTCTCTTTCTGTGACCTTATTTGTCCTTGACTCTTATTCCTTTCTTTTCTTCACCTCATACATTCCTCACCATAGTCTATTTTCTTTCTCTTTCCTCCTCTTTGCACCTCTTTTTCCCTTTTTATACCCCAATCTCCCCTCTCCCTCTCTCTATTAGATTTGTATTCTCTTTCCTCTCTTCTTATTTTTAATCTTCTCTTCTACCTCTTCTCTCTTTTTCTGTCTCGATACTTTTTTCATCCCTTTCTGCTCTGCTTTTTTCTTTACTCTTTCTCTCGTCTATCCTCCTTTATTCTGTTAAACACTCTTCCTTTCTTTCTTCCTTTCTTTCTTCCTTTCTTTCTTTCTTTCTTCTTTCTTTCTTTCTTTCTTCTTTTGTTGTCTCTGGTTTTCCTCTGCCCTCAACACACGTGTTAACTCCTCCTCTGTTCTCTCTCCCCTCTTTTCTCTCTTAAATGCACTGCATTGGCATGACAAATTCTACATTGTATTGTACACAGCAACCATAAATAAAATAAATAAATAAAATACGTAAATAAAAAGAAAGAAAAACTGAAAAGAATGCAAATACAAACACACACACACACACACACACACACACACACACACACACACAGATGCATTCTCTCTCACACACACACACGCATTAATAAACACAAACACACACACACACACACAGATGCATTCTCTCTCACACACACACACGAACTCACACACAAACACACACACACACACAGATGCACCTGATAAACATACCCCACCCTCCTTCCCCTTGTGTTCATCTCCTCTGGGTGAGGGGATCAACAGAGTCCTTCCCAGATTGATGTGGGCAGATCGACACATACATCCCACACTGCAGAGAGGAACAGGTGGAGAGAGACCGAATGGAGGACAAGCCTCTCCCACTCAGGAGAGGAAACAGCAACAACAAAAGCCTTTAGAGAGCAGTTATTGTAACAACTAGCAATGATATCACTGAAGGAATGGACTATAGTCTTCCTACAGTGTGTGATCACTACAGAAGTGTGTGCCCTGTATTGATATGTATGTTCAGTACCAAAAAGTGTGTTGTGTTCGAGTGGGATCTTGTGGAAGATGTGAGGTTATGGTGTGTAAATCTCTAATCTGTAAGTGATTACATCTTTGAGTAAAGTGAGAGTGAAGTGCGTGTGTGTGTGTGTGTGTGTGTGTGTGGTGTGTGTGTGTTTAAGAGTGTATTGCAATTTTGTATCCTCTGTATGTGTGCTTTGTAAGACTGTTTAGCATCACAGTATCTGTAATGATTCCTTGCTTTCTTCCCCGTGTGTTTTGAGATTTATGTTTGGGTGTATGGTTTTGTGTAAAAGATTATGAGAAAAGACACGTGGGTTAATCAGGGTGATTTATATGTGTGTGTGTGTGTGTGTGTGTGTGTGCGTGTGTTTGAAAAGAGAGATAGACTAGAGGGCATAGTATTAGAGAGAGGTAGAATTAAAGTGTGATATGTGCATGTGTTGCCACAGGTATCTGTGTGTGTACATGTGGGAGTGTGTCTGTCTGGGTGCTAGCGTGTGTGTGTGTTTGTGTGTGTGTGTGTCTGCGTGTGTCTGTGTGTGTGTGTGAGAGAGATTTATCTGTCCTCTGCTGGATTGTATTCTAATTCTGGCCACTCAGACAGGGGATGTTTCTACTGGGCATGCCCAGTCCTGCCCCCCCCACACACACCATTGACCACCCCAGCCACATACAGCATGATTCAAGGAGATAGATGTTGATCTTAATACTGTATCTGCCCCCCTGTGTCCCTCCCTCTCTTTTTCTCCCTCTCTTTCTCTCTCTCTCTCTCTCTCTCTCCCCTCTTTCTCTCTCTCTTTCTGTGACCTTATTTGTCCTTGACTCTTATTCCTTTCTTTATTTCCTCATACATTCCTCACCATAGTCTATTTTCTTTCTCTCTTCCTCCCTCTTTTGCACCCTTTTTCCCCTTTTATACCCCAATCTCCTCTCCCCCTATCTCTCTCTCCTCTCTCTATTAGATTTTGTATTCTCTTTTCCTCTCTTCTTATTTTTAATCTTCTCTTCTACCTCTTCTCTTTTTCTGTCTCCGATACTTTTTTTCTATCCCTTTTTTTCCCGTTTTCTTGCTCTTTCTCTGTCTATCCTCCTTTTATTCTGTTAAACACTCTTTCCTTTCTTGTTTTCTTCCAACTTTTCTTCCTTTCTTTCTTTCTTTCTTTCTTTTTTTTTTCTTTCTTTCTTTTTGTTATTGTCTCTGGTTTTTTCCTCTGCCTCTCTGCTCACACGTATTGGCTCCCTCCTCTGTTTCTCTCTCCTCCTCTTTTCCTCTCTTAAATGCACTGCATTGGCATGACAAATTCTACATTGCATTGTACACAGCAACCATAAAAAAAATAAATAAAATAAATAAAAAAAAGAATAAAAAAAGAAAAAAAAAGAATGCAAATACAAACACACACACACACACACACACACACACACACACACACACACACACAGATGCACTCTCTCAGACGCACACACACACACACTTAACAAACATTAAACACACACACACACACACAGATGCATTCTCTCTCACACACACACACACATACACAAACACACACACCCACACACACACAGATGCACTCATAGCTCATACCCCACCCTCCTTCCCCTTGTGTTCATCTCCTCTGGGTGAGGGATCAATAGAGTCCTTCCCAGATTGATGTGGGCAGATCGACAGCCATACATCCTCCACACTGCAGAGAGGGAACAGGTGGAGAGGACTGAATGGAGGACATGCCTCTCCCCACTCAGGAGGGAGAGCAACAACAAAAGCCCTTTAGAGAGCAGTTGTTGTGGCAACTAACAGTGATATCACTGAAGGAATGGACTATAGTCTTCCTACAGTGTGTGATCACTACAGAAGTGTGCCTGTGTGTGTTAGTGTGTATGTTCAGTACCAAAAGAGTGTTGTGTGTTGAGTGGATCTTGTGAGAAGATGTGAGGTTATGGTGTGTAAATCTCTAATCTGTAAAGTGATTACATCTTTGAGTAAGTGAGTGAATGCGTGTGTGTGTGTGTGTGTGTGTGTGTGTGTGTGTGTGTTTAAGAGTGTATTGCAATTTTGTATCCTCTGTATGTGTGCTTTGTAAGACTGTTTAGCATCACGAGTATCTGTAATGATTCCTTGCTTTCTTCCCACCGTGTTTTTGAGAGATTTATGTTTGGGGTGTATGGTTTTTGTGTGTGTACGTATGAAAAAAGAGAGACACGTGGGTTAATCAGTGTGATTTATATGTGTGTGTGTGTGTGTGTGTGTGTGTCGTGTGTTTGAAAGACAGAGATAGACTAGGGCATAGTATTAGAGAGAGTAGAATTAAAGAGTGTGATATGTGCATGTGTTGCCACAGGTATCTGTGTGTGTACATGTGAGTGTGTCTGTCTGGGTGCTTTGCGTGTGTGTGTGTGTTTGTGTGTGTGTGTCATGTGTGTCTGTGTGTGTGTGTGAGAGAGATTTATCTGTCCTCTGCTGGATTGTATTCTAATTCTGGCCACTCAGACAGGGGACAAGCCTACTGGGCATGCCCAGTCTGCCCACACACACACCATTGACCACACCCCAGCCACATACAGCATGATTCAGGAGATAGATGTTGATCTTAATACTGTATCTGTGTCCCCCCTGTGTCCCTCCTCTCTTTCTTCTCCTCTCTTTCTCTCTCTCTCTCTCTCTCTCTCCCCTCTTTCTCTCTCTCTTTCTGTGACCTTATTTGTCCTTGACTCTTATTCCTTTCTTTCTTCACCTCATACATTCCTCACCATAGTCTATTTTCTTTCTCTCTTCCTCCCTCTTTTTGCACCCTTTTTCCCCTTTTTATACCCCAATCTCCCTCTCCCCCCTTCTCTCTCTCTCCCTCTCTCTATTAGATTTGTATTCTCTTTCCTCTCTTCTTATTTTTAATCTTCTCTTCTACCTCTTCTCTCTTTTCTGTCTCGATACTTTTTTCTATCCCTTTCTGTTTCCCGTTTTTTTCTTACTCTTTCTCTGTCTATCCTCCTTTATTCTGTTAAACACTCTTCCTTTCTTTCTTTCTTCCTTTCTTTCTTTCTTCCTTTCTTTCTTTCTTCCTTTCTTTCTTTCTTTCTTTCTTTCTTTCTTTCTTTTGTTATTGTCTCTGGTTTTTCCTCTGCCTCTCTCGCTCACACGTGTTAACTCCCTCCTCTGTTCTCTCTCCTCTCTTTTCCTCTCTTAAATGCACTGCATTGGCATGACAAATTCTACATTGTATTGTACACAGCAACCATAAATAAAATAAATAAATAAAATAACGTAAATAAAAAAAAAAGAAAAAAACTGAAAGAATGCAAAAAAAACACACACACACACACACACACACACACACACACACAGATGCACTCTCTCTCGCACACACACACACACGCACACAAACACAAACACACACACACACACACACAGATGCATTCTCTCTCACACACACACACACACACAAACACACACACACACACACACAGATGCACTCATAGCTCATACCCCACCCTCCTCCCCTTGTGTTCATCTCACTCTGGGTGAGGGGGATCAATAGAGTCCTTCCCAGATTGATGTGGGCAGATCGACTGGCCATACATCCTCCACACTGCAGAGAGGGAACAGGTGGAGAGAGACCGAATGGAGGACAAGCCTCTCCCCACTCAGGAGGGCCGGTGTGTGTGTGTGTGTGTATGTGTGTGTGTGTGTGTGTATGTGTGTGTGTGTGGATGTGTGTGTGTCATGAGAGCCTATGTCTGGGTATTGATTCTGGCTGTGATAGGGCCTAATTAAGTCAGGAGAGAGAGAGGCCTAGTTGTGTAGGGCACTGGAGGAGCTCTGAGGGAGAGGCAGGAGGAGGGGGAATGCTGGACGTGGACACTGTGTGTGTGTGTGTGTGTGTGTGACTGTGTGTGTGTGTGTGTGTGTGTGTGTGTGTGTGTGTGTGTGACTGTGTGTGTGTGTGTGACTGTGTGTGTGTGTGTGTGTGTGTGTGTGTGTGTGTGTGTATGTGTGACTGTGTGTGTGTGTGTGTGTGTGTGTGTGTGTGTGTGTGTGTGTGTGTGTGTGTGTGTGTGTGTGTGTGTGTGACTGTGTGTGTGTGTGTGTGTGTGGTTGTGTGTATGTGACTGTGTGTGTGTGACTGTGTGTGTGTGTGTGTGTGTGTGTGTGTATGTGTGACTGTGTGTGTGTGTGTGTGTGTGTGTGTGTGTGTGTGTGTGTGTGTGTGTGACTGTGTGTGTGTGTGTGTGTGGTTGTGTGTATGTGACTGTGTGTGTGTGACTGTGTGTGTGTGTGTGTGTGTGTGACTGTGTGTGTGTGTGACTGTGTGTGTGTGTGTGTGTGTGTGTGTGTGTGTGTGTGTGTGTGTGTGTGTGTGTGTGTGTGTGTGTGTGTGTGTGTGTGTGTGTGTGTGTGTGTGTGTGTGTGCAAGAAGTTGGGGAAAACTGGTCCTGGCCGTTTAGGGTATGGAGGAGAAAAAGCAGTTAGCAGCTAGGGACAGAGACAAGATTCCCTCAAGTGCACACAAAATGGACAGCTACTGTAGAACACTGAGGAGTGATACACTGAATTTGTCCCTGTGTTCTTCCTGTAGGAGGATGCTGTACAGAGTGTGAACTGTGAGGGTGCAAACACACAGCTGCTGTTGTTCCAATTTTAAAGATGAATAAGCATTAGAATAAGCTTGTCGGGGGACATGCTCTTTGCTTTTTATCTCTCAAACTGCCATATACTCAACCACACACACACACACACACACACACACACGCAAACAACCACCTCCTTGTTGTGCTGAAAGCTGACTGCTACAGCTGTGAATTTTCACAGGATCATGTTCCTTTTAATGTACACGACAGTTGAATTACGAAGCAGGTGATAACACTTCTTTCGTGTGTGTGTGTGTCTGTATTCCTACAGGACTGAGGACTCCAGAGATGTGTGGACACTAAGCCTCATCTCTCCATGGCTTACCGGAAGAGGCCTGGACCCCAGGGCGTCGCCGTGGCGACTGAGCCCCCGTCTCCCCCTCGCCCCTGCTCCGCCCCCTACTCTTCAGAAGACCTCCCCCCCGAAGAGGCCCTGAGGGACCCCGAGGACCCAGACCCGAAGAGGAAGTGTCCCCCCCACCACAGCACCCAGACTATCCCGACCCCCAGGAGCCAGAGCTCCCTGACAGCCGGCCAGAGACCCCCGTCACCCCTGACCACACTCACGAGCACAGCGGTGGCGGCCACTGCCATGGTCACCACCACCACCACCACCATCACAGTGGCGGTTGCCATGGTCACGCACACGGTCACGTGGACAGCCTGGACGACTCCAGCTCGGACTACGTGAACAACACATCCGACGAGGATGAGGAAGAGGAGGAGGAAGAGGAGGACTACGACGAGGGCCTCCCCGAGGAAGATGAAGGGGTGACCTACTACATCCGTTACTGCCCCGAGGACGACAGCTACCTGGAGGGCCCCGCGGACTACCACGGTGCCCCTGAGCCACCTCCGCTCCCGCCTTCCCCTCCGGCCGACACGGACGAGTGCCAGGAGGCGGTGGAGGAGTGGGTGGACGAGGTGGGGAGCGTTCTCCGCTGCGAGGTTCTCGAGCAGGACGCCGACGACCAGCAGTTGTACGACGGGCGACCCGAGCCCGTGCTGGACCACCTGCGCCCTCAGCAGCCCCCGGCCACACACAGCACCCACAGCACCGACCTGGTGGAGGACACTGGTACTGCGGCACAGGGGCAGGAGGGTGAGAAGGTGGGGGAGGAGTACCTGCCCAATGACGAGGAGGAGGTGGAGGATGAAGAGGAGGATGAGGAGGAAGAGGATGAGGATGGCCGAGTGAGAGGGGACGGACGAGGTTACGCTGGCGAATATTACGGTGGCCCGGAGGACAATGGGAACTCGGTGTGTGCGTCTCAGTATCGGGGGTCAGTGGGGGCGAACGAGGGCGCGGTGGTGGTGGGGTCGGGCGGAGAGGAGACCGAGGAGGACATCGACCAAATCGTGGCGGAGATCAAGATGAGCATGAGCATGGGCAGCCTGAGTAGCGCCAGCGGCAGTGCCAGCGCCACTGACCAGAGCCCTGACGAGCTGGCACTGGACCCTGCGCCCGCCTCCGTGCCCAACAGCGCCTCCTATCCACCCGAGGCCCGCGCCAAGCCCCAGGGCACCGGCCCCCACCCCTCAGCCCCACATCGCCACGACGGCCGGCCCAAGTCCCTCAACATTCCCCCGGCCCGACACAACCCGGACGGGCAGAGGGGCTTCAAGGTGCAGCCGCGCAGTCCGGACGAGAGGCAGAGATGGGCACAAGAGCAGGTGAGTGGGCATGGTGCTCAGTTTGGCATATATCTCAGTGGGCATAGAGTTGAGGAGGCATTTTGGTTGGCATCTCAAAAAATAACATGGACATTTTTTTTTTTCCATAATTTACTTCAAAATGTAAAACTTTCATATATTCTACATTCATTACACATAAAGCAAACTTTCAAGGCTTTTTGAAAATCTAGATGATTAAAGCTTACAGCTCATGGTAGATGCATTTGAATATAGCAAAGTGCATACATTTGTTGGTACAGAGTTGTGTTGTCTGAGCTTTGGGCAAAAGCATGTGCTAATTGAATAAATGGAAATTATAGTAGAAGTATGTAAATCTGAGTGCATGTACAGTGAAGTTGGAATAGATCTGGCCAGACATGGTGATGAGTTGGCTAACGTCTTGCATAGATATGATGTGAAATGGTGTTGAGTTGGCACACGTCTAAGTGGGCATAGATATGATGGGACATGGTGATGGAGTTGGCACACGTCATAGTGGGCATAGATATGATGGGACATAGTGTACTTGTGTTGTCTGAGTGGGCAGGAGTTGACCTGCAACTGTGATCAAAGTGTAAAAAGTACATAAACGTCTTTGTGAACTTCTTGAATCGATGACCCTGGTGTTGTCTCCTGACTCTGCTATCCGTTCCGCTGCGCATCCAGAGTTTATGTAAACTCATGAAGGATTTCGCACCCATAACTGCAGCTTGTCCCTGTCTGAATGGAACCGATAGGCTGCCTCAGTGTCTGACCTTCTCCGCCCTTTTTGCAAGTGCTTTTGGGAACTTAATTGGGAGAGGCAACTCTGTTGTCCTGGCTGGCTTCAATTAGCCTTGTTTTTTTCTTGTTTATTTATCAGACACAACACATTTGTTCACTTAATTTGCGGTCACAGTTTGTGGTTTTACCAATTCACAGTAGGGCCCATTTTTATCCACTGTGCCATCAGAGGAGGTTGGTGTTTAAGATGGAAAAAACAGAACTTAATGCTCACTGAACAACTCACAGACCATGAAATGACCCTCAAATAAGTAAATGTATGGGAACCACTGCTTCAGGAATGTTGCTGCAGTAGGTCAGGTCTAGGTTTAGCAACGTTGTGTTTGGCTGGGCAGTGTACTATACTATACATTGCATCTAGTGTGATGCCTGATTAAGCGATATTGCATGATTTGGCTGAGGGCACAAGGCCGGAGGCCTGAAGTCATACGTGGAGTAATAATTAGTTGTGGTGAGTCCAAAGGAGGTTGTTCCTGGATATCCTCACTCATGGAATGCCTCCTGTCCAATCAGAAATCATTAAATCGCTCGACCGGACCAAAGTGTTGTGTAATTGTGCATAAGCTCACAGTTGCTAAACAGTGAACATATGTAGTAGTTTAGCAGTGCTTAAATTACTTCAATTACTCAGTAAAGACACATTTCATTTCAGTATAGCAAAGTGCACTTTTGTTACTTAGAGGAAAGCTGTGGGAGGCAGTATAATTTCAGCTTGGTCGTCCTCATAATTGATGTTTGGAGTTCTCTCACTTCGGGGAAATCACTAGCAGGGTCAGCTGCAGTGGTTCATATTAAAAACACTGATATCGCTCTTTATAAGGAATGTGTGCAAGGTCTTGTGCTTTAAGGAGAACGTTGAGAAGAGGAGAAGGTGTTTGAATTAAGAGCAGGAAAAGTGATGGGAGAAAAGTCATTAAGGTAATTTCAACATGAATAATGAACCAATTTAACTACACGAGATGAGAAGGAGGTTTTTATGAAGTGTCAGATTAAAACTAGGGCTTATAAATCATCAGTCGTAACTTCTCTTCAGTCTGGAGCCCCACTGTGCTGAGTACGGTATCAAACACAACGCTGGGAAGCGATCCCTTCAGTGGTATCCATAGCAATGCCTCAGCTTGACAAATCCAAGAAATCTAAGCTAGTTTGATCTGTTTGATGGCATTTCAGAATGTTCTTAAATTTAGTGGGGTTGGGGGGGATTCTTATCTTTTCTTTTTTAAATGTTTCTTACTTCTTTCAAGTTTCGTCTCGTCTTAGGACTGGCATTCAAAAAGGTTGCAGGAGAGTAAATGAGACATTTGCTGGAGTGATTACTGACTCTGTACTTTTAAAGAGAGATCAATGACTTGGATGATCAAAGTGTGAGCTTTCTTCCTCTTCCTCTTCCTCCTCCTTCCCACTTGGCATCTGGATACTTCATGATGTGTGATTATGACCGCCGGGGAAGCGGCGGTCATATAGGTTTAGTCAGATTTTTTTTTTTTCGATGCCCAAATTTCCGTCAATGATTCCCGGGACACTGAAAGACCGGGTACACGAAACTTGGTGGACATGTAACCCCACATGGATAGCATGGAACCATCGTTTTTCGTTTTGATCTGTAGCCCCCCGCTGAATTGGACCCCCGAAAGGAGGGTAGGGCAGACACAGTTTTCTGTGAATATCTCGAAAACCGTAGGGTTTAGGAGGACCATTTTTTTTTTGTATGTTGATCTCAAGGGGCCATGTCAACCCATTCCATAACCACTCATTTCATGTATAGCGCCACCTAGTTAAACACAAAAAGTAAAAATGAAGTGGTGTAATTGAAGGTATCTGTGACCTAACATAGTCAAAACTGCACGAAATTGGAAGTGTAGGATCATTATGACACCCTCTGTATGCACGCCAAGTTTTGTGGAATTCCGTTCATGGGGGCCAAACAATAAATTAATTTATGTTACTATACACCAACTGGCCTGTAGGTGGCCGGAGACAGTTTTCTGTGAATATCTCGAGAACCGTAGGGCCTAGGAGGTCCACCTTTTTTTGTATGTTGGTCTTAAGGGGCATGTCAACCCATCCCATTACCACTTATTTCATGTATAGCGCCACCTAGTTAAAAATTAAAAGCAAAAAAATTAGGTGTTTTCATCTCAATATCTCTGGCTGACAAGGTCAAAACTGCACGAAATTAAAAGTGTAGGATCATTATGACACCCTCTGAATGCATGCCAAGTGTTGTGTACTTTTGTTCATGGGGGCCTTACAATAAAAATAATTTATGTGTACATTTAGTGACATTACACCAACAAGGATTCCCCGGACACTGAAAGACCATGTACCCCCACATGGATAGCATGGAACCGTCATTTTTCGTTTTTTTCATCTGCAGCCCCCGCTGGACTGGACCCCGAAAGGAGGGTAGGGCAGACACAGTTCTCTGTGAATCTTTTATGGTATGTTGGTCTCAAGGGCCCACATCAACCTGGCTCATAATCACTCATTTGTGATTTGCCCCCGTAAAAAATGAAAATCAGTAGGATTAAAAGAAAGCCAAAATAAATATTCATCATCATCATCATGGCTGCATTTTCAGTATTAGAAGTAGTGTTTGTCCACTAGATGGCGATCGTTGCAGTGAGGCGTAATTTTGTTGGAAGTTAAAAGTGGGTTGGAAAAACAATGGACGCTATATACAAGGACTGTAATTTACCGCGAGCTTAACATCTAATAAGGATAGGACGATGTTCACATGAAGTGTAATTCCCATTTCTTCTTGAAGCGAAATAAATCTGAGGATGTTTATCGGACATGCTTGGTTTTACTGCAGGTACGTTAATCTTGTAATATCAATAAGGACCTAGGTAATGTTACCGTTAAGCGTTGGTTGAGTGATGGAGGCATTTGATTTATTGCATTTGTAGAAAACTATAAATGCAGTTATACCAAGCAAATGTATAGCAGCACTGTTTGTATCTTTCGACTGTCATTTATTGCACGTGCTACAAAATCATTCTGTGCAATGGAAGATTTACCAACGTTACACCGGTCTGATACAGTTTTGCCTATACATGCGTGAGACTGAGACGCTTGTTTATTTTGTTTTAAGTGCGTGCAGGGTTTGAGAGGGGAATCGATTTGCTTTGATTCCAGCTTGGTAGTTGTAGTCTGTGAAATTAAAAAGCACGTGTGTGTGAAGTATCCAAACAATGACATCTTCATTTCATTATGGCTGCTTTAGCAAAACACCTTAAGCTACTGTGTAGTGGGTCCCATTTAGAAGTGGCTACTTCATTCGCGCTTTCCTTGACTCATGGAGCTGCGTGAATGTTATTACAACTTTTCGCCACGATATGACAGTTTAAGTCCGCTTGATACTGTAAGGCGTAAGCCATTGGTTTCCAAAGGAGATTTTATTTGTGTCGCCAGCATAGCCTATTGACAATTTATGTTGTCAATAGGCCTACCTTATAATCCTACCTGTAGCTTAGGGAAGCTAACAACTTTCTATTAGGATCTAGTTTGTTAGTTACCGTTTTGTCATAACTCCCTGATGCATTTTTGCATTTAGAATAGCCAGAGCGTGTATATCTCAATCGGAAAATTAAACAATATCGGGTGCCTATGGACTAGGCTGGGTGAACCCAGCCTGATCTGCCCGCTATTTATTTTTTGATTTCTTAAAAGATTGAGCTTGGTCTGATGAAAGCCAGACTAGCCATGGACCTCAGTTAAACAATGCAAGGGAACATGAATCAGCCTATATTTGCACTAACAATAACGGACAAAAGCTCTTCAACTTTGGCCCGTTAAAATGTGTATGAACAGTCTAGCGACGCATTTCATCAAGGCCCATTTGGACATGTCAGTTATTTGCACCACTGGTTAGATGTAAAACAGCATTTTCGTTTCAGACTAGGCTACTGTTACTTAATTTGTGCATTAACAATAACGTTTCAGACTACTGTTACTTAATTTGTGCATTGACAATAAAGTATTACATGAACTAAAGATGACTAAAATCTTATGTAGAAGAAGAAACATTCACAAAAATCCATCCATCCAAAATGACCTTTGTTTTGATAGCTGTTGAAAACGGCATGGAACTGACAGAGATGTTTTTTGTTTATAAATACATAAAAAATAAATAAATAAATAACATTATGCTGATACCTTTTGCTTTTCCCAAATACAATGTAGCCTACAGGTGTAAGTGACCTTTCATCAATCCAGTTGCAATGGATGAACTGTGATGAACTGCCCTACTTGTGATTGTTTAGAGATTTTAAAGGTTTTATAACAATTCTACATCTTCTTTGGCTATTCTACAATCTATTCACCTTTTCAGCACCAGTAGGGTACTTTCTGTGCAACCGCACACACACACTCAGGCATGCCAAACAAGCATACACAAAAGTTTCAACAGTGGGGGATGGAGTAAAATATGGAGACAAATTGAAGTGTGATTTATTTTCGCGGAACGGATGTACAGGACTGAGCGGTGGTCATATTTTGTACCGCTATGCGGTACATCTAGTTAATAATATCCAATTTCTGTGCTTTGATTTTGGACTTTGTGACGGTTTACAGCATGAGTTTTCCAAAGTCATATGATATTTCTGATGAAACTTCTCCTCCACTCAGTGATACCAGATATGACTCTGAGAGGACTTTACTTGCTTTTACTAAATACATTAAATCAAAGGCATTTATTTGCTGTATTTAGACCCTATTTAAAGCCTGGAGTCAACTGTACAAAATGGTTTTGGTATGTGAACATTTGTTTTCATTTATGTGTGTGTGTGTGTGTATGTGTGTGTGTGTGTGTGTGTGTGTGTGTGTGTGTGTGTGTGTGTGTGTGTGTGTGTGTGTGTGTGTGTTAAAATGTGATGTGCCGGTCGTGGCTTTGGGATGGATTAAAGGATGATTTGTGAAGAGGCTGGGGCTGGGGGTGGGGTGGAACTTTATGTCTTACGTGACACTTTTCTTATTGGATTTTTACCTACTGTAACCTCTATTACTAAACTCCCCTCCCCCATATCCCGTGTGTGCGGGTTCTTGTGTGTGTGTGTACCAGCTGGAAATGACTCATATGCCATAAAACAGGGAGCCCACCTTCCTTGTAACTCTTAACCATCTGTGCAGACCCCCAGCACACACACACACACACTCTCTCTCTCTCACACACACATTTACACCTACTGTCTGACCTGAAAAGATGGAGGGGTGAACACTCTTAGAGGGATGCTTCACCTGTTCTGCTGTGTTGTATCTGAGCATGTTGTGTTTGTGGGTGTATTTGTACATACAGTGTGTGTGTGTGTGTGTGTGTGTGTGTGTGTGTGTGTGTGTGTGTATGTATGTATTAGTGTGTCTCTGTGTGTGTGTGTGTGTGTGTGTGTATTAGTGTGTGTGTGTGTGTGTGTGTGTGTGTGTGTGTGTGTGTGTGTGTGTGTGGCTTGTTTGAATGTGCACATGTCCTAAATACATTAAAATCAAAGGCATTTATATACCCTGTTCTGACCTGTGCCCATAAACAGCACTCCCAATTTGCTCCCAGTTTCCCAAGCCCAGGATGTAGGTCTGTGTTTAATACTATCTGGCATTACATTTGGATATGGGATGGAGAGCTAATACAGCCCATACACGCAGAATGAGTCTCTGCTGTGACGTGGCACATTTGGATGATGGAGAGAGAGAGAGAGAGGAGGAGAAAAGAGAGGCACCACCACCATGACCATCATCATCTTCATCATCCTCTTCCTCCTTCTGCAACTTTAACACTTCAAACCGTTAGTCAGTGAGGATGTGATTACACTGAGACTTGTGATAGACTTGTGTGTAGGACAGGTGTTCAGGTGCAGGATAGGTGTCCAGGTGTTTAGATGTTCAGGTGTTCAGGTGCAGGACAGATGTTCAGGTGTTAAGGTGGTGTTCAGGTGTTCAGGTGTTAAGGTGCAGGACAGGTGTTCAGGTGCAGGACAGGTGTTCAGGACAGGTGCAGGACTGTATTTACCCTCACAGAGGAGAAAACAGCACAGACAGAAAAATGGAAGCTCATATTTCATCAAAAGCATCGCAGTAAATGTCAAACTTAGATAAAGAAAGAGAAAGATAATGGAGGATCCTCTGGCAAGACGCCTGGTCATAATGTCCCCCCCTTATGGACCCACAGCTTTTGATGCGTGTTCCTGCTAACTTCCTGAGGGCTTAGGGCTGTACCACTGGGAAACTGTGAAGAGGGCTCCCTCGCACCATTTCTGTCCCCTGCCCATAAGTAGGCATTTATGCAGACTTTACATCAACAACAATTCGTAGCGTTGTAGATATATTAGATTGATAGATAGAAAGATACATAGATAGATCGATAGACAATTTTATTCATCCCGAAAGGGGAATTATGGTGTTACAGCAGCAATTAAAAATAAAAGTAAAAATATTAAGTCTCTGTGCAATTGATTGTAAAAGATTCTCTCAATAAACAACTCTAGGAGCTCTAGTGTACCTGAGAGCACAGAGCTCTTTTAATCAACTTGTTTAGTTTTGTTGTTTTATTCAACTTGTTTAGTTGTGTTGTTTTAATCAACTTGTTTAGTTGTGTTGTTTTAATCAACTTGTTTAGTTTTGTGTCTTTGGTGTGTTTGTCACATGAATCTCAGGGTTACCCAAATGGAGGCTGGAAGCTTAAAACTCTTCAGTAAACAACTGCCATAAAACAAAAATGCAAACGTGTTTGTGCATCATGTTTTTTGGTGTTGTCAATTTAACGATAGCTCACAGGTGCTGTCCCATTGCTGTCATTAGCATGTTGAACCCTCACAGCCTCTCAAACTCAATCACTTATCAACAAATGTCATTTCAGTTTTTGAGGTTTCTTCTCTACTATACATGAGTGAGCTTGGGGCTTGATTGGTTGTCTTGATTAATTATTTGAGTGAAACTGGTTGGCTACTCCTGTGCAGTACCAGTGATGAGGCCGCCGCTTGCTTATTGGTTCTAAATGCAACATTGTTTCTGTCCTTGTCAGGTGACCAATAATGCGGAACAGCCCAGGAAACAGCAGCGTTCCGACCTCAACGTTCCGCTGGAGAACAACAACGTTCCGGAGGTAAGTTTGTCTGACAAAATGATCTGTCCGAAACAGAAGGCAGCTGTCTGCTGTCTCACTGCTTTCAGCCTCTCTCTCTCTCTCTGTCTCTCTCTTTTTCTCTCTCTCTCTTTCTCTCTCTTTACCTCTCTCTTTTTCTATCTGTGTGTGTGTGTGTGTGTGTGTGTGTGTGTGTGTGTGTGTGTCAGATCATGTGACTTCTTTTTCTTGAAAATAAAAAATACATGTGAAAACCTCAATTTTTGAAGTAGCTTTTCTCATTCCCTCTCATCTTTCATCATTTCTCTACAGAATCAGCCAGGCCTAGTGTTGGTTCAAGGCATACTAGATTTTGAGAGCAAAGATGAAACATCAAAGACAAAAAGTTCTTTCTGGCACCGCCCCACTGGCAGCCTCAGTGTGATAAGAGTGTCAGGCTTTAATCTGTTCTTAATGAATGATTTTCAGTACAATACGCGGGGTGGGATCTGACCATACTGCGGTAGGGGTGTCCACAGAGTTCTGCTTTGATTCTAGAAGAGGCTTTGGAAGGGCAACATCTGGAGAAGTCTACTCTGCTGAGTGTGTGTGTGTGTGTGTGTGTGTGTGTGTGTATCTTTGTCTGTGTGTGTGTGTGTATCTTTGTCTGTGTGTGTGTGTGTGTGTGTGTGTGTGTGTGTGTGTGTGTGTGTGTGTGTGTGTGTGTGTGTGTCATTATGCGTGTGTGTGTGTATCTTTGTCTGTGTGTGTGCGTGTGCGTGTGTGTGTGCGTGTGTGTGCGTATGTGTGCGTGGTGTCTGTGAGATAGCAGATTGTGATGTGAGTAAAGCACAGTAGGGAGAGAGAATGAAATCTGCCTGGTGAAACACAGCTAGAGTCCTCTTTGTTACTGCCTCTCTCTCTCTTTCTCTCAGTCTCTCAGTCTCTCTCTCTCTCAGTCTCTCTCTCTCTCTCTCACTATCTCTCATTCACTTCTCTGTGTATTTCCACACTGCCAGGAGCTAAAATAGTGATACAAAGGTATGGAAGACTACGCACTCACTGGCTGAAACTTGAAGCTGCCTGTGTGTGTGTGTGTGTGTGTGTGTGTGTGTGTGTGTGTGTGTGTGTGTGTGTGTGTGTGTATACTGTGCTGATCAGGCATTGGACACTCAAGAGAGGGTCAGTTGAGTGTTTAAGGGGTTAAAGGTCGTCCAGGGGCCTGGGGGTAAGGGGTGGGGTTGTTGAGGGATTGTGTGTGTGTGTGTGTGTATGTGTGGAGAGATAAGGTGTGTGTATGTGTGGAGAGATAAGGTGTGTGTGTGTGTGTGTGTGTGTGTGTGTGTGTGTGTGTGTGTGTGTGTGTGTGTGTGTGTGTGTGTGTGGAGAGATAAGGTGCGTGTGTGTGTGTATCAGGGGAAAATCCACTCCTCATACTTGCAGATATGAGTTACTGTAACTTAGTTCAGATATGTGTTCAGCTTCAGTACACACACACACACACACACACACACACACACACACACACACACACTTTACCCCTCCACCCACACCACCCACCCACCCACACACACACACACACACACACACACACACACACACACACACACCCTTTACCTCTCCACTCACCACACACACACACACACACACACACACACACACACACACACACACCCTTTACCTCTCCACCCACCCACACACACACACACACACACACACACACACACACACACACACACACACACCCTTTACTTCCACACACACACACACACACACACACACACACACATACACACAGAAAGAGAGAGAGAGACTGGTGTTCTGCTCTGCCCCTCTCCTGTGTGTGTGTGTGTGTGTGTGTGTGTGTGTGTGTGTGTGTACTGGAGGTGCTGTGGAGATGCTCCTGTCTGAGCTCACTGAGCCCAGAGACACACCAGGCCATGAAATATGAATGAAGCCCTTCCCCGTAGTGGCACACAGACCTGTCTTCTTTTACGGCTTTACTCCGCCACACACACACACACACACACACACACACACACACACACACACACACACACACACACACACACACACACACACACACACACACACACACACACACACACACACACACACAGACTGGTGCTCCTCTCCATGTGTGTGTATGTGTGTGTGTGTAACTGTGTGTGTGTGTGTGTGTGTGTGTCTGTGTATGTGTGTGTGTTTGTTTTTCTCTTCCCCTCTGTGTGTGTGTGTGTGTGTGTGTGTGTGCCTGTGTATGTGTGTGTGTGTGTTTTTCTCTTCCCCTCTTATCCCTTCTGATGTTGTATGAGCGATCTTCTGCAGCTTTTGTTTAATCCACTCATGCATCTGGGTATGGTACTGCAAACAAAGACTGTATTGATGTCTGCAAAAGCATCATGAAGTTCCTTTGATGTATCGATAGCATGTGCAAGAGATGGGTCATTAATAGTGACCGACCGAGCAGGACCTTTGTAATGAAATGCTGCCCTCTGTCCATGGTGTGTTGTGAGGATGGCAGGGAGTCTGGGATGAGTGCTCCTGCTCTACAGGTTATGTATGAGGGTGTGGAAATGGTTGTGGTGCTCATGGAGATTCTGCACACATCCAGGATCTTAGCTAAATCGGAATCGGAATCAGAATCAGAATCCCTTTATTCTCCAAATATACATAGTGCACAGGAGCATGACATGGTGGAGTAATCACTCACTGAATGGAGACATTTATGATGCATACATTTTTGCTTAAAATGCAACATTTTTGCTCTTATGATTATGTGCTTTTGTAAATGGCTAGTTTTCTTTATAACTTCGTCAAAGAATTTTCATGCTTGGTCATGAAGTGAAGGGACATGAATCAAACCCAGTCTGTCGTAGCCTCTAGATGTAAAAACAGCTTCTATAACTTGTAAGTTATCTTTTGGTTGTGGCCAATAAACTCTAAAGTCCTTGGTACATAGTTGGATACATGTGTGTGTGTGTGTGTGTGTGTGTGTGTGTGTGTTTGTTTGTGTGTGTGTGTGTGTGTGTGTGTGTGTGTGTGTGTGTGTGAACCCAGGGACATAGCCTGCAGTGTTGTGGGAAGCAGCTCATTACAGACGCCTGTAAACTATGCATACCTGAGATAATGATCTTCTTATTAGTGGCTGTCTGATTTATGAGGCCCTTGCCATACAGAGGCTTCAGTTAGCTTAGCGCTCTCTCTGTGTCTCCTTTTCTCTTTATCCTCTTCCACTCTTACTTTACCACTTTGTTCCTACCATCATTTCTGTCTCTTTTTGTTACCCTCTCTTCCCTCCTTCTTCCTCATCTACCTCTTCCCCATCTCTCTACCTTCCTTTTCCTCTCCCTTTCTCTCCATCTGTTAACCTCTCTGGCCTCCTCATCTCTCTCTCTCTTTCTCTCTCTCTCCCTCCTCCCTCCCTCAGCTGTAATGAATAGAGTGGAGTCCAGCAGCACTTCTCCCTGGCAGTAATTAGACTGAGCTGAGATGCTTCATATGAATGGCAGACCTAATTTCTAGGCTACTCATTCTCCCTTTTCATGTGCCGTCGGTGGAGAACTTCCAGAAACTTCTATAGCGGGCCGCCCTTAACTTCTCCACTGATTGTATTGTTCCTCTTATCTATTTTGGGGAGTGCACGTGCTGCTCAAAAGCCCCCTTAACAGCTGAGATGGCTCTGCCTCTCCCCATCTGGTGTTACAATATATCTCATCAGCACAAGTAGACAGGGCTATGGGCACGCCAGACTGAAGAACGTAACATTTTTGTCTACTTTAAAAATGATTTATGGGTCACTTCCGTTTCAATATTTTCATTATACATTTTATCCCTTATTTTGTCTGTTCTCTCCCTGCCTGCTGCTGTAGTGTAGTGTAGTGTGTGTGTGGGGGGCGGGGGGTCATAATGCCTCTAGAATTGGAGATAGCCATATACCCTGGCTACGAAGAGGCTTCTGTCTGCTGAATATCTGTCTGGGGACACTCATCTTCTCATTTTGATGTCATCTCATTTCACCACATCTCATCTCATCTCATCTCATCTCATCTCATCCTCCCCTTGATCCAGTGCTCCAGTGCTCATTTAATAAACTGGTTGTAACATTGTTTGTTTGTTTGTTTCTGCAGCCAACAAAGAAGACAACCGCCTTCCCCAGCTTTGTGGATGGTAAGTGTGTGCCATCATTCTTTTCCTGTCTCCTACTCTCAGTACCCCCAACAAAAAATAAATAAATACATAAATAAAAAAACAAACATCAGCCCTCGGATAGAGGACAGGGAGGGGGATTACATCTCCCGTGCTACAGACAAGACAAATGTTTTCCTCTGTAAGGAGATTATATTATTGTTAGGAAGCTAGCCAGGCACTTTTTTGTCCTTGCTTACTTATTGGCTGCCTCCTACAGTAGCTGAGCGTAGTAGCCTAGATGTCCTCCAACTGTGATGAATGGAGAAGGTTAACTCAGAGAGACAGGAGGAGTGCTTATGAACAGGTTTGTTTATGTCGTTTTTGTTCAGATGCCAGTACAGTGAAACGGAAGACTTCCATCTTTGTTAGTGCCCTGAGAAATACAATGATTTGAAATGAAAGATATGAATGGGCATTGATCACGTTGGCTGACCCTAACCCTTAGAGACAAGTATGCCTAGCTCTCCCTGATCTGCTTTAGTGTAATTCATACTTTATCAAATCTCTATGTGCCAGACAAAGATCTTTACCAACTCCACTGGTTCTTTACCTCCGTTTTTAAGAATTGGCTAGGCACAACGGATGGAAATTAGCCCTCACAAGCTAACTCCGGCTTATTTACAGCTTGTCTGTTAATTAATGAGCATTGCCCTAATGAATAAATACATAAATAAATAAAGGGTAATTCATGCTTTATCAAATCTCTATGTGCCAGATGAAGATCTTTTCTTTACCAACTCCATTGTTAACTAGATGTACCGCATAGCGGTACAAAATATGACCGCTGCTCAGTCCTGTACATCCGTTCCGCGAAAATAAATCACACTTCAATTTGTCTCCATATTTTACTCCATCCCCCACTCTTGAAACTTTTGTGTATGCTTGTTTGGCATGCCTGAGTGTGTGTGTGCGGCTGCACAGAAAGTAGCCTACTGGTGCTGAAAAGGTGAATAGATTGTAGAATAGCCAAGGAAGATGTAGCATTGTTATAAAACCTTTAAAATCTCTAAACAATCACAAGTAGGGCAGTTAATCACAGTTCATCCATTGCAACTGGATTGATGAAAGGTCACTTACACCTGTAGGCTACATTGTATTTGGGAAAAGCAAAAGGCATAATGTATCAGCATAATGTTATTTATTTATTTATTTATTTATTGTGTATTTATAAACAAAAACATCTCTGTCAGTTCCATGCCGTTTTCAACAGCTATCAAAAACAAAGGTCATTTTGGATGGATGGATTTTTGTGAATGTTTCTTCTTCTACATAAGATTTTAGTCATCTTTAGTTCATGTAATACTTTATTGTCAATGCACAAATTAAGTAACAGTAGTCTGAAACGTTATTGTTAATGCACAAATTAAGTAACAGTAGACTAGTCTGAAACGAAATGCTGTTTTACATCTAACCAGTGGTGCAAATAACTGACATGTCCAAATGGGCCTTGATGAAATGCATTCGCTAGACTGTTCATACACATTTTAACGGGCCAAAGTTGAAGAGCTTTTGTCCGTTATTGTTCGTGTGTAAATATAGGCTGATTCATGTTCCCTTGCATTGTGTAACTGAGGTCCATGGCTAGTCTGGCTTTCATCAGACCAAGCTCAATCTTTTAAGAAATCAAAAATAAATAGCGGGCAGATCAGGCTGGGTTCACCCAGCCTAGTCCATAGGCACCGATATTGTTTAATTTTCCGATTGAGATATACACGCTCTGGCTATTCTAAATGCAAAAATGCATCAGGGAGTTATGACAAAACGGTAACTAACAAACTAGATCCTAATAGAAAGCTGTTAGCTTCCCTAAGCTACAGGTAGGATTATAGGGTAGGCCTATTTACAACATAAATTGTCAATAGGCTATGCTGGCGACACAAATAAAATCTCCTTTGGAAACCAATGGCTTACGCCTTACAGTATCAAGCGGACTTAAACTCCCATATCGTACGTATGTACACATAACCTAATTTTTTTAGACCCCCCCATGGATGAAATTCTACGAAACTTGGCATACCCCCAGAGAATGCCAGGTCAATCATACACATAAAATTTGGTGCAGTTCTGAACATCTTAACTGAAGATAGGGGCAATTAAAGCAGAATAATATTGCATTTTCATTTTTACCGGGGTGGGGTGCAAATCACAAATGAGTGATTATGAGCCAGGTTGATGTGGGCCCTTGAGACCAACATACCATAAAAGATTCTTCATCCCTCAGTGCCACGGTTCAGGTAGTTATTTAGGAAAAACTTTGTTTTTTTGCGGTTCGGGGCCCAGCTCGGAGGGGGCTGGTGATGGTCCCGGGGGCCGAAATGAAATTTTTCCGTAAAAGTCTAGTGGGGCTACATACCCACCAAATTTCATGTACCCGGTGGTTGGGTGTCCCGGTATCAATGACCAAAAATTCAGGGAGTAGATGACGGAAAAATTCTTGAATTATGTGCATGTGTGCGTGTACAAATTTATGTTTATGTGTGTGGATGTGTGTGTGTGTGTGTGTATGCGTGCTTTTGTGTTTGCCTGCTGCGTATGTGTGTTTGTGCATGTGCATGCATGCGTACACATATGTCTACTGTGTGAGTATGTGTCATACATTATGATTACTGTAAATGTATGTGTGTGCGTGTGTATCTGTTTATGCACATGTGTGCACATGGAATGGGTTAACATGACCCCTGGAGGCAAACATAATGGAAAAAATTGGTCATCCTAGGCCCTACAGTTCTCAAGATATTCACAGAGAACTGTGTCTGCCCCACCCTCCTTCGGGGGTCCAGTCCAGCGGGGGCTACAGATCAAAACTAAGAATGACAGTTCCATGCTATCCATGTGGGGGGTACATGCCCACCAAGTTTTGTGTACCCGGTCTTTCAGTGTCCCGGGAATCCTTGTTGGTGTACGTCACTAAATGTACACATAAATTATTTTATTGTAAGGCCCCCCATGAACAAAAGTACACAAAACTTGGCATGCATTCGGAGGGTGTCATAATGATCCTACATTTTTAATTTCGTGCAGTTTTGACCTTGTCAGCCAGAGATATTGTGATGAAAACACCTAATTTTTTGCTTTTTAATTTTAACTAGGTGGCTTATACATGAAATAAGTGGTAATGGGATGGGTTGACATGCCCCCTTAAGACCAACATACATAAAAAAGGTGGACCTCCCTAGGCCCTCACGGTTATCGAGATATTCACAGAAAACTGTTTCCGCCACCTACAGGCCAGTTGGTGTACAGTAAAAAAAAAAAAAGAAAAAGAAAAAAAAAAAAGAAAAAAAAAAAAAATCTGACTAAACCTATATGACCGCCGCTTCACTGCGCGGCGGTCATAATAATAATAATAATAATAATAATAATAATAATAATAATAAGCTTTATTTGTATAGCACCTTTCATACACAGAATGCAGCTCAAAGTGCTTTACATTTGAAGCATGTAACACAATAATAGTCAGTCAGTCATTATCAATCACTTTTCTTCATTTGCTGGGGCTGTTTATGATCTACTCAGCAACATATCAAAAATATAGAAAATGACGTCATAAGACTGGCAGCCTTAACCCTCTTACCCCCACAAGCAGCCATATATGGCAACTGTGGCAAGGAAAAACTCCCATATTCCAGGAAGAAACCTTGAGCAGAACCTGACTTAATAGGGGAGCCCATCTACTTCTGGCTGGCTGCGCCCTCAATAGTAGCAGATGTAGAATAATCTGAAAAAGTAATCTACAGGATAAGATGAGTTAACTAAAAGCTTTCCTGTACAGGTATGTTTTCAGATCTTTTTAAAAATATTTACTGAACTCGCCTGCTTGATGTACAGAGGCAGGGTGTTCCATAGTTTTTGGGGCATAATGGATAAACGCAGCTTCTCCACTTTGTTTGTGGAGCACTTTGGGTGCGATTAAAAGATTAGAATTGGATGATCTAAGTTTCCTTTGTGGTTGATAAGATATTAAAAGCTCAGAGATATATGAAGGTGCTATGCCATTCAGAGCTTTGTAAGTAATTAACATAACCTTAAAATCAATTCTATAGGAAATAGGGGAGCCAGTGCAGTTCAGCCAACACAGGGGTGATGTGTTCTCTCTTCTTAGTCTTAGTTAAAAGTCTAGCCGCAGAGTTCTGGATGAGTGCCAATTTCTTTAGATGTTTTGGGAAGACCAGTGAAAAGTGCATTGCAGTAGTCTAACCTGCTAGTGATAAAGGCGTGAATTAGTTTTTCTGCATCTTGTTGAGTTAAAAAAGGGCCGACTTTGGCAATGTTTCTCAAGTGGAAATAGGCTGTCTGAGTAACTTTACTGATATGGGGCTTAAAACTTAACTCTGCATCTAAGATGACACCGGGGCTTGTTACTTTTTGGTTTGACCACCAAGCCAAGTTCCCCAGATTACTAAGAATAATATCTCGCTTTAGTTTTGGTCCAACCAGAAGTACCTCTGTTTTGTCATCATTTAGTTTCAAAAGTTTTTGCTCATCCACTGATTAATGGAGGTTAGGCATGCAGTGAGGGAGCAAAGGCCATCTGGGTTAGTTGGCTCCACAGAAATATACAATTGGGTATCATCTCGTAGCTGTAGAAGTTTACATTATGCTGACTTATGACGTTTCCCAATGGAAGCATATATAGAGAAAATAGCAGGGGACCAAGGGCTCCCCTGGGCCACACCAAAAGGCAAGTCATGTTTTTCAGATACATGATCTCCTAGGGACTGATATAAAAAAATCTCTGCCAGTAATGTAGGTTTGAAACCAGTTTAGAGCATTATCAGAGAGACCCACCCACTTCGCAAGGCGGTGAATTAGGATGCTATGATCAATGGTGTCAAATGCACTCAAATCCAGAAGAATAAGGATTGAGACTTTGTTTGAGTCAGTAGCTAGTCTGAGATCATTGACTATTTTACTAGAGCCGCGTTTCTGTGCTGTGATTTGATCTAAAACCTGATTGGAATTTTTCAAGGATACTGTTTTCGTTGAGGAAGGTATTTAACTGATTACAAACAACTTTTCAAGTACTTTGCTCAAAACGATAGATTTAATATAGGCCTGTAGTTGCTCAGATTGGTATGGTCAAGATTTGACTTTTAAGTAAAGGTTTCACAACAGCGGTTTTAAAAGCAGTTGGAAATATACCTGTTTCTAATGAGGTATTTATTACCTTGAGAAAAAAAAGGGAGCTAAGCTATCATATACTTTTTGAGGAATCTAGTAGGAATTGGATCTAAAACACATGTTGAGGAGCGGTTTGAGTTATAATTTTACCAAGCTCAGATTGAGAAATAGTGCTAAAGGACCTTAATTTTTGGGGGCTGTTTTTGGGTGTACTATCAAACATATCACTTGTGTTACCAATAGCCTCCTTATAGAAATGACTTTGTTTTTTGAAGAAGTCTGCAAATTCTTCGCATCTTAGAGAGGATGCCTGACTGAGTGTATCAAAAGGTGTTTGATGCAATAGCCTATCAATGGTAGAGAACAACACCCTAGAGTTTCCACTGTTTTTCAGCAATTACCTTAGAGAAGTGGTTCCTCCTCTCATTCGAATAGCTCTATTATAATTTGCTATTTTTTCTTTTTAGAATGGCACGGTGAACCTGTAACTTAGTTTTTCTCCATGTTCTCTCAGTTTTCTACATGATCTTTTTTAGATCATGGATATTTTCGTTCATCCAAGGTGTCAGTTTGCTACAGGGCCTTTTTTTCAGTCTTTAAAGGGTGCCACTCTGTCAAGCAGAGCCCTAATTCACGATTGAGAGCCCTCTACCATTTGATCAATGGCATGATGTAAAATATCTAAATTTATGGAGTCTATAAGAGCTATGAACTGCTGTTCTGCTCTAATGTCCAAAGTCAGCGATTTGATTGCAATTTAGGGATGAATTTTTGGAGTATGTAGTACTATATTAAAAGATACACAATGATGATCAGACATATTTATATAATTTACTGATAAGTCTGTGACTTCTATCCCTCTAGAAATGACTAGATCGAGGGTGTTGCCAAGGTTGTGGGTGGGTCCTGTAACATGCTGCTTTAGCTCTAAACTGTCCAACACATTAAGGAACTTACTGGCTTTAGCATCAGTTGTCTTATTGACATGAATATTGAAGTCGC
>NC_063209.1:15849745-15877245 GCF_017589495.1 Alosa alosa | reverse complement strand
GACACTTCTACCAAAGAACGGGGGACTTGTGTTTGCTCACCAATTGGAGACCTGTGGCTTTACTATGTACGGACTATAAGATTCTATCAAAAGTGATAGCAAATAGACTTGGGGAACACATGGACACTATAATTCATAAGGATCAGTCCTACTGTATTCAGGGTCAAACAATACAAGATAACTTTCTTGTTCTTAATCCGTGACCTTTTAGACCTAGCTAAAGGTCGTAATCAAAACCTTGGGATGCTGTCACTAGACCAAGAAAAAGCGTTTGATCGCGTTGACCATCGTTTTCTAAACGCTAAAGGCTTTTGGGTTTGGGGAATGTTTTATATTCTGGGTGAGACTCCTGTATGCTAAAGCTGTATGTATGGTTATGGTTGGTGGGGGTCTGAGCACACCCATTCAGGTTGGGAGGGGTATTAGACAGGGTTGCCCTCTCTCAGGGTTGTTATACTCTATATCAATTGAGCCTTTGCTATGTCTACTTAGACAAAGGTTGGGAGGATTTAGGGCTGGGATGTTGGAAGAGCCTGTAAAGCTCTCAGCATGCAGATGATGTGACTATTATGGTTTGCAATAATGGCCGATGTGAGCTCTGTTCGTCAGGCATTGGCAGTGTTTGAGAAAGGCATCTTCTGCTAAGGTAAATTGGACTAAATGAAGCCTTGTGGTGTGGGAGAGGGAGTGTGATGCTCCAAAGCTCCCTGTAATTTAAAATGGGATCGAAAGGGATTAAAATTCCTGGGTGTGTTTTAGGGGACATGGCTTTTCAACAGGAAACATTGGGAGGGTTAGTTAATAAAATGTGTGCTTTCGGTTGTCTAGATGGAAATGGTTTGCTACCTCAGCTGTCATATAGGGGGAGAGTTCTGGTCTTAATAACCTCATTGCCTCAGCACTGTGGCACGGATGTCTGTTCTGGATCCACCCAAGGGAGTTGGTGGTGGAGATCCAGCGTTATGATGGTGGACTTCTTTTGGTGGGGGCAGCACTGGCTCAGGCGGCTGTGTTATACCTCCCAGCTGCAGGAGGGCCAAGGCCTCATGGACATAGGAAGCCGTGGGGGCTTTCCGGCTGCAGGCGCCCCAGAGACTGTTATGCGTCGAGGAGGTCAGCTGGGCACAGACTGCTTGTGCTTTGTTGAGGCAAGCGGTGGCTTGAGGGATGGACAGGCAATTGTTTTTTGATGGACCTGGACTCAGGAGGTCTTTCAGGGCTGGCCCTTTCTACCAGTCAGTCACGGGCTTGGAAAATTTTAAGCACTCAAGGAAGGGTCATTGTACCCAGTATGTGGGTGGGAGAGGAACCACTTTTCCACAATGCAGCTCTGCCAGTGGTGGCATTGCAGTCCCCACTCTGAGGGCTGGTTTTCTTCGGCTGGCATCATGAAGCTCAAGGATTTAGTGCTGGCGGACTCCTGGCTCTTCAGAGGAGTTGGCAGGACTTTACGGGGACTTTTTCAGTCCGGCTTGTTTCAAGGGTGATGACGGACATTCACAGGATTATCCCTGAGGATGCAAAACATTGTCTCCTGTCCCCGATGGAGTTCACGGGTGAGCTGGACTGGTTCCCGGAGCTGCGTGTGAGACCCGGAGTCGGACAGTGGTGTGAGGGCCAAGGTGTGCTTCTCAGCTTCGCGACACCACAGCTGGAGTTTTTTTGAGAATGCAAGCAAGAAGGCACTCTATCACATCTGTGTGAAAGTCAGGAATCTTCAGGCCCTCTCTGGTGTGAGGGAGTCGAGGTGGTGGGGTTTTTTGGGGCCGGGTTCTTCTCCGAAAGGCAGTTGGCGGTCTATGTACCAGTGTCCCATTAAAAAAAGAACGGGTGATCTCCAGTGGAGAGTTGTACATGGTGCAATAGCTATGAACAGACACAGAGCACACTTAGAGCCAAGAGTAGGGGAAGGGTGTGTTTTCTGTGGGGAGAATGAAACTTTGCCACATTTGTTTGTAGAATGCTCTAGGCTGAGGGGGTTGTTTGATTTAGTGAAGGAGTGGTGTGGGAGATTGGGCGAGTTTTTTTCGTGGGGTTTGTTTATTTTTGGTCCCAAATACTCTGTGGCTAGGAAGGCTCATGTGGTTCTTCTGAATTTTCTTTTCGGACAGGCTAAGATGGCTGTGTGGCTGTCCCGGAGGAACATGGTGGAGGGGATAGGCTTAACAGAGTCGGTGCCTTTGTTAAAACTATCCTTGGCCACAAGGCTGAGGATTGAGTACAAGTACTATCAGCTAATTGGTGACCTTAAGACTTTTAATGGAACATGGGGGGATTGAGGGTTGTATTTGTGCACTGGATGAAGGAGGGGAATTACTGTTCAAGTTTTGAGCCGTATGATGGGTGACTGATAGCTAGTTTGGTCTGTCTGTCTGGTTGATTGTTTTCTTTTGTTTTCCTTTTTTTTGTGGTAATTTGTTTTTGAATATTTTGTGAATGTGAGTTTGGGGAGGGGTGGGGGGGGGGGTGGAGGGAGGGGTTTTATTATGGGTTGGTTTTAATGTTACCTGGTTTCCTTTTTTTGACTGTCAATAAAGGAACCTTAAAAGTCAAGTCTCTCTCTCCTCATCACTAACACCTCTCTCTCTCTCTCTCTCTCCTCATCACTAACACTCTCTCTCTCCGTCCTCAGCTGCAGCTGGAGAAGCAGAAAAGTGAGATCTTTGGCATAGTGATTGTGGAGTCCCTTTCTCTGTCTCCCTCTCTATCACACAGACTCTCTGTCTCCCCCTCTCCTCATCCCCTTCTCTCTCTCTCTCTCTCCTCACTAACACCCTCTCTCTCCTCTCTCTCCGTCCTCAGCTGCAGCTGGAGAAGCAGAAAAGTGAGATCTTTGGCATAGTGATTGTGGAGTCTGTGTCCCTTTCTCTCTCTCTCTCATCTGTCTCCCTCTCTGTCACACACTCTCTGTCTCCCCCTCTCCTCATCCCCTTCTCTCTCTCTCTCTCTCTCTCTCTCCTCACTAACACCCTCTCTCTCCGTCCTCAGCTGCAGCTGGAGAAGCAGAAGGGTGAGATCCTGGGCATCGTGATCGTGGAGTCAGGCTGGGGCTCCATCCTGCCCACGGTGATCCTGGCCAACATGATGAACGGCGGCCCGGCCGCGCGCTCTGGCAAGCTCAGCATTGGGGACCAGATCATGTCCATCAACAACACCAGCCTGGTGGGCCTGCCACTCGCCACCTGCCAGGGCATCATCAAGGTACCGCACACACACACACACACACACACACACACACACACATACACTCACACGCAAAATAATCATATTCATCAACACCAGTCTGATGGGCATCAGCACCTGCCAGGACATCATTAAGGTACAGAAACATACACATATATTGACACACACACACACACACACACACACACACACACACACACAGAGTTCGATAGCAGGTGGTCTTTAGATAGGAAGGGTTTGTGTGGGATTGAATGAGAAATGAGCAGGGGAGGTAATAATAAGAAGGGGTGGGTTCAGGGTTCAGGGTTCAGGGTTCAGGGTTCAGATATGAACCAGATGGGAACTAGTGAGAAGGACATGCAAGGACATTTAGTTTATTTGATGCCTTTGGTAAGTACTGAGGAGAAGCCCCACACAAAAGGGGTGGATGCCTCCTGTCAGTTCATATGTGAACAACTAGACTTAAAGGATGATTTATTTTGACAAACATCAGAGACCAGAAGGGAACAAAAAAACTTGAAATACAAAAATGAATAAAAGGGAAGAAATGAAAGGAGCTCCTGCAGACTTCAGAGGGAGTAGGAGTAGGACTAGTCTCTGGGAGTAGGAGTAGGACTAGTCTCTGGGAGTAGGAGTAGGGACGTCAAGTAGGAGTAGGACTAGTCTCTGGGAGTAGGAGTAGGGACGTCAAAGGGAGTAGGAGTAGGACTAGTCTCTGGGCTACTACAACATGGAGAGGAGAAGAGACCTTGTGTGCTGTAAACTCTCTGGTCATTTGAGCTGTTATTGGAGAGTGTGTGTATGCAGTTGCCTGTGTGTGTGTGTGTGTGTGTGTGTGTGTGTGTGTGCATATCTGGTTGTGTGGGCATATGTGTATATACAGTATCTGTGTACTGTAAGGGTGCGTGCGTGTTTGTGTGGGTTCATGTACTGTATACAGTATCTGTGTACTGTAAGTGTGTGTGTGTGTGTGTGTCTATCCATTAAGTGTGTGTTCTGTTTGCTGTGCGTCCCCAGGGCCTGAAAAACCAGGTTCAGGTGAAGATGAACATCGTGAGCTGCCCCCCTGTCACCACTGTACTCATCAAGAGACCTGACCTCAAGTACCAGCTGGGCTTCAGTGTGCAGAATGGCATAGTGAGTAACACACACACACACGCACACACACAGACACGCACACACACACACACACACACACACACACACACACACACACACACACACACACACACACACACAGCACACATACACTTTTCCTGCAAATGCATTCATATTTCAGCAAGATTTCAGTTGTCTGTTTGTGTGTGTGTGTTTGTGTGTGTGCATGCGTGCGTGTGCCTGCGCGTGTGCGTGCATGAGTTTTAAAATCCCATTATCAGTAGTGGCGATGTGATTAGTGTGCCACTCTGCTGTACCTCTGCTCTCTCCCTGCCTGCTGAGTGTATTATAAATTAATTTCTCCGAGGCCTGATCACTTGTAGATAACAACACGGTGATGTCAGAGCTAAAAACTCTATCTGCAACAGTTCCCCCATTACATTATTAAAACTGCGCAGGTGCGCACAGAATAACAGCTGATTTAATGCGGATTTAAAGACGGATAGTGCCAGAGGGAGCATTGGGAACAGATAAGAGCTGTCCCTGTAAAAGAAGTGCATTATGTTACGAACATTATGTTTTATGGAATAAATTGGATTGTAGAAGGACTGACTCAATGGGAACATGATTCTTTGATCTGTAAAGGACTGATCCCTGGAATTCAATTGTTGTTTTTATGTGGGTCAGGTGCAGACAATGCTAGCCATGGCATTTTTTTTCCTTTTGTCTGTGTGTGTATGTGTGTGTGTGTGTGTGTGTGTGTGTGTGTGAGAGAGAGGGGGGTGTATGGGGTGGGTGGTAATTAGAGGTACTAACTTTGCAACAGATGTTCTGAAAGGCATCATATCTGACTCTTTGCCCCCCCCCCCCCCCCTTAAGTTCGTTCCCAGATCTGCAGCCTGATGCGCGGAGGCATCGCTGGAGCGAGGTGGGGTCCGCGTGGGCCATCGCATCATCGAGATCAATGGGCAGAGTGTGGTGGCGACGGCCCACGAGAAGATCGTCCAGGCGCTCTCCAACTCCGTGGGCGAGGTAAGGCGCTCCGACTGGGCCAGGAAAAATACACACACACACTCGCTCACACACATCAGAGGCAACTGGGCGGAGTTAAAGTCTGATTTCACATTGGCTCTAGAGAGGGCCCCAGAGCATGCAGGCTCCCATTCCACGTCATACTGACCTGTAGCAAACTGGGGATGGCCATTAAAGGTTCAGTATGTCATCCTGTAGCAAACTGGGGATGGTCATTAAAGGTACAGTATGTCATCCTATAGCAAACTGGGGATGGTCATTAAAGGTACAGTATGTCAGGGCTGATTAAAGGTATAGTCCTTGATTACAATCCATTACACTTTGTGTCAAATTCAACAGAATCCTTCTCGCATTCCTCAAGCTTGCCTGACCAAAGTGTTCACCTTGAAAAAAAAGAAAAACAATTGGTGCTTGCTGCTTCAGGAGCAGTGAAGGGCAGGGTGTATTCGTTGGCTGCTGAATATCAGTCTTTCGTCAGCATCAAGAGACTCTACCTTGACAGATTCATCTGCAGTAGAGACTGTTAGGGTGATGAAAATCTGCATGCTCTAAGATCCACAGAGAGCGGGTTTGAGAACAGAAGAAACATATCTGTGAGATTAACAACTGTTTCCATCCCCTTCCTTGCTCCTCTTCTCTCCTAGCCTCCCTACTCTCCTAGCCTACCTACAGTCCTAGCCTTCCTAGCCTAGTGTCCTAGCCTTCTTAGCCTACTCTCCTGGCCTAGTCTCTTAGCCTTCCTGCTCTCCTAGCGTACCTACTCTCCTAATCTTCTAAACCTAGTCTCCTAGCCTCCTCAGGCTACTCTCCTAGCATCCCTAGCCTAGTCTCCTAGCCTTCCAATCCTACTCTCCTAGCTTTCATACCTTACTCTTCTAGTCTTCCAAGCCTAGTGTCCCAGCCTTCCAATCCTACTCTCCTAGCTTTCATACCTTACTCTTCTAGTCTTCCAAGCCTAGTGTCCCAGCCTTCCAATCCTACTCTCCTAGCTTTCATACCTTACTCTTCTAGTCTTCCAAGCCTAGTCTCCCAGCCTTCCTATCCTACTCTCCTAGCTTTCATACCTTACTCTTCTAGTCTTCCAAGCCTAGTGTCCCAGCCTTCCTATCCTACTCTCCTAGCTTTCATACCTTACTCTTTTAGTCTTCCAAGCCTAGTGTCCCAGCCTTCCTATCCTACCCTCTCTTATCTCTACTCTTATTTCCTGACCTGCTCCCATTTCCTTTAAACCTGGTCTCTTTCTGATGTTGTTTCCCTACTTGCTCTCATTTCCTCTCTCTCTCTCTCTCTTTCTCTCTGTCTGCTGTTGTTTCCTGCTCCTCCTCAGATCCACATGAAGACCATGCCAGCAGCCATGTTCCGTCTCCTGACTGGTCAGGAGACTCCCATGTACATATGAACCACCACCCAGAGTGACCCAGAGTGGGGGGGTGAGGACAACATGCCGCAGGCCGCGGGCATTTAACAGAGCCATCAGTACCCAGACATCAGCAGAGACGATTTCGCAGAGCTGCCAACTCTCACACATTGAGAGTGAGATTCATTCATTTCATTGGCTCCACACGCTCTTAGACCGATCGAATGCGTGAGGGTTGGCAGCTCTGCCGATTGACACACTCCTCGCTCCCATTCCTCCATCCCTCTCTCTCTCTTCATCCCTCTCTCTCTCTTTAGTCGTTCTTCATCCCCCAATCACCAGTCGCTGTTTTGTCTACTCCTCCAGTCTTCCCATCCCTTCTGTCCGTCATGTGACCGGTTCACCCCGCTTCCTGTCCTTCTTGTGGCTTCAGACAGCTCAGCTCAGCTTCACAGGGTTCAGAGGTGGTCCCCTGATATAATGCCAATGTTATTTATTAGTTCTGTTGTTGTTTGTGGATTGTCATGTTTTATCAGGAGGGAAGGTAGTAAGAGACATCACAAATTATTTTTATATGCTTATAAATATTTACTTGTAAATCCTTACTGCATCTTACATCCAGTCATACCTTAGCTCTGCTTTGTTTTTTGGAAAGAATCACTCGTAATTTTTGTTTGTTTGTCTTTTCAAAGAAAGATCCATGTGTTAATCTCAGCTGTATATATAGCCAGCCATATCACAACAAACTCACATACATGAAGAAGGGAGAGGCAGACTTTCCAACCCTCATCGTGGCTTCATGAAGGGCTATACTTTTGCATGTCCACATGCCATGACTCCTGGAATAACCAACACAAGCACAGTTTATCAGTTATCAGTGCAGCAATCAGCAATCCGATGGTTAGCTTACCTTAAGCATTGTGTGACTCATACAGTGCCAATCATGCCTAACAGTTGCTACCCTACTCGTTAACAAGTTACTACAGCCTGGTTATTAATCCATGTAATGCATCACCATTTAATACATAATCTGTCAAAAACAAAGATAAAGCCAGTTCTTGGATAGAACCCGTAACACCTTCTACATAGGACTGTGATGTAGGGGTTCTTTTGTAGAACTTTTTTTAACCATCAAGATGATAGGTTCCAGCTTCAAAAGTTTTAAGTGTAAGCTTGAAGTAGAACCTCAAAAACTTAATTTCTTGTCCTCATAATGGAACTGCCATCCGATACATGCACTTGCATTTGGACATCAGCTCTCTTTTGTTGTTTTAAGAATTGTAATTCTGTGTGGACAAGCTGAGGCGCCTGTTACTCTGAGGGCCTACTCAAAGTCATGTAAATATTGCAGCTGAACATAAATAAGAATCTCTTCATTACTTATCATCATTTCTAATTCAATAAGATCATTCATCTTTGAACTGGTGTACAGAACTCTAAAGAATGTGTTTCCAAAAGGGCCGTGTTCCATTCCAGAAGCTCTCTTCCTTTCTTTTGGGCATTACCAATGGAACAGATGTTTAATGGGTCCTCTTTCATTGTTTTGCGGGAATCCTAAGCTGTGTGTACTATGTGCGCAGTGCAACGCATTTTACGTGCCATTATGTGTACACACACCAGACAGCTCCTGGCTTATTGTAATAACATAAAAAAAAAAATGTCTAAAATGTTACCATATGTACTGTAAATTAATTTCTTTTAAAAACAAAACAAACAAGAAATAACGAGGAAAAAAACAGAAACAATGGAACATCAAATGTGTAACTGCAAAGTTTATTTTTTATGTGTGCAATGTCGGTTCTTGTGCGTATGTGTGTGTGTGAGTGTGTGCGACCAGGCAAGTCCATGGTGAATGTAACTGTGTTGTTTAAGGAAAATGATGTTTTGTTTTTTTTGTTTCTTTGGACACCTTAAGCAGTATTGGAATGTCTGTACATAAAAAGTCAGTTTCATCTCGTGTTGTGTGCTCATCTCTACTCCACTGTTACTCTTGCGGAACATCCTTATCACAGAACGGACGTTTGGATTGACGTTTGGCAATATGGGTACCACACTGTGATGGAAAGCCTTACAGGAGAGTAATGCTTTTAAAACACTGCAAAATGTCTTATATGAAGATGTAAACTCTGAAAACTAACGGTACATTATCATTACTAGCTGTCTGCATGTGAGTTTAAAGACATCATTATGTCAAAAATAACAAATAAAATGTAAAATAACATACTGGCTTAATCTCGTTTCTCATTGAGGAGATGGAGGAGGTATGCGGCTATGCTGCACCCGGCGTCCTTTTTAATGAGCATTTTGCGGCCTCTCCGAGCACTTTTTAGTTGAAAACATTTCTTAACTTTTAGAACTTCAGAAAGGCATTGGCATTGTCCCAGTGGCAGACCGAAATCTGTAGATGGCTGCAATATATGTCATTGAGCTTTTTTTTTTTTTTTAAGTTACCGAGAAATAGACACTGTACAATTTAAAGACCCAGTTAATGTAACCAAAAATTAAGCCTATGGAAATTGGGAGGAGTCTGTTTGAAATGAGCTAGCTCCACCTGGTGGTCACAATGCAGAGGTACAAGCATCAAATGAGGAAACACCTCATAATCGGATAAAACATGGGGTGACAGGGGTTGCACAATAGACCAACTCTAGAAAGTCATGAGTGCAACTTCCTTATGAAGTCTTGCTGTCTACATGACCCATATATCTATCTATCTATGTTCATGCCCAAGACATTCTTGCTTGACTTATTTCACTTATTTCGACTGGCAAACACATTGTATTTTGTCATTGTAGAGTACTGTTCATAAAGACCTCATTACAGACCATAAAGACCTCATTCCCTATAGTCCCAGCATTATGCAACCAGTTTAACAGGAGACAGTACAACTAATAAGGAGAGACTGTAATTAGTTTATGGATGAATTTCCCCTTAAACTTACAACTGAGAAATGACATCCAGTTGGATACCATGGAAATGACTACGGTGAAGGATGTAGGGGGAGACTTTAATTGACTTGCGATTGACTTTTCTGTTACATGATCACAAAAATATCAAAAAGCTTTTCTCTGAAGTATACTTATTCTACTTATACTCAAGAAAGATGAAAGGCAGTAGTTATAAATTATTCACAAATCATTGCCGTTTTATGGCTTGAAATTATTGTTATAAAAACATAATGAATTTCTAATAGAATTGGCTTGTAATAAGAAACTCAATTACCCACGTTTTGAGGGGACAACACAAGTGCTCACATGAGAAATTATTATTAACTCCATTAAAAACTCGCCTATTTTGATATCACTTATGAATCAAGTGTTATAACTGCTTGAATTCAAACCCTAAGCTCTTCAGTAGTGTTTCAAACAGCGTAACACTGATCTCATTGCTGTATAGACATTCGCTCTCTGTTTATTCACAATTACAATATGACTAGTTATGGCTTCTCATGTGGCTCTGCTGTAGCAGCGGGCCTGTCAGTGGTGCCTACGCTGGACAGGGGGATGGACTGTAGAGTTCTCCTCAAGTGTGAGGTCAGAGGTTGTTTCCAGGTGAGGGGGTTGTCCTCAGGGAAGTTCAGGGGTTCTGGTCGTTTTCGTCGCACTTGAGCATGACCTTGACGCCGAGGCCCTGGCGGGTGGTCTCGAAGGCCTGCACGGCCTGCTCCAGGGGGAAACGGTGCGTCACCAGTGGCGCCACGTTCACCTTCTTAGAAGCCAGCATTGAGATGGCCATGGGCCAACTGGGGGAGAGAGAGAGAGACAGAGAGAAATTCCATTTCTTAGCAGCATCTCTTTAAAGTGGGTAGGTAAAGGCGCTTCTTGCTCAAAAGCAGCTGCTCATGAAAATACAGTATACCTCTAAAGGTGAGTGAAACTGTGGGGAAATGGGGTAACAGGGTCTTGGTAAAGAGTAAGGGGGCATGTTTCTTACGTGTTGCAGTAGCGGAACACCCCTCTGATGTCCACCTCTCTGACCGCCGCGTTGAGGAGGGGGACTGTGGTCATCTCTGCCCCCATCCCCACCAGCACCACCACACCCCCAGGGCGCGTGGCCTAGGACAGGACAAACACGCCCACACACACACGCACACGCACACGCACAAACACGCACGCACGCACACGCACGCACGCACGCACGCACGCACGCACAGACACAGGTGGCCTGGTGATTTTTATGTATTTATTTCACCACTGACTGGCTGAATACGCCTGATTTAAAGGTACTGTAGACCGTTCCTTTTTTCACAATGTACTCACAGAATAGAGAGCTAGTGGATCGTGAGGAGATATTGCTGCTTTGATTTGCTTACAGTACCTTTAAATCAGGCTTATTCAAGCCAGTCTGTACAATCAAATCAAAGCTGGTGATTTTTATTTATATATTTCACCACTGACTGGCTGAACACGTCTTCGCACACAGCTCTGGCCCCATGCGTGGGGATGTGCGTGGCATCTCTCACTAGCACATCTTTTAAGGCGTCCGCAGGGAGGTTTACACAACGTACATACTGCCCTGGGGTGCGTTTTCCAAAACCATAGTTGCTAACCTGTTAGCAGCTTAGTTGGTTGGCAATGGGAAATTGCATTGTAACCAACAAAGTTGCTAACTTAGTTACAAAACTATGATTTTGGGAAACGCGCCCCAGCTTCGTACCAAATGGCTACCACTACATATTCATCAGCATCATGGGGATCTGACTCACGTAGATGGCAGTCTGCACGCTGCTCTGGACGCCGGTACACTCGATGGTGACGTGGGGCTGGTCCCCCAGCAACCCCTCAACCTTCTTAGCCAGCTGCTCCGCTGTGTCCTCCCTCTTCACCTCCAGAGGGAAGTCCGCCCCCAGCTCCTTCGCCATGGAGAGCCTCTCCGACGAAAGGTCTGACCACACAAACAGGGCACATCAGGAGTGAGTCGTAGCGTATCGTCTATGATACAGTAATTACCATGCTATGATCCAGTAAGTTCACTGGAATTTTACAGTCATTTCTGAAAAAAAATTAATTATAATTTTTAACTTAACTACTTTAAACTACTGTATTGGAGTTTTATTTTTTTTTGGCTCTCAAGACTGTATGCAGATGTGACTGTGGCAAAGAAAAGATGACTGGTGTTAAATGGTAAAATGTTCATATCGTTACCACAAAAAAAAACCCTACCATGGATATTCCCAATATAGTGATATATTTTATTTTTCAGTTTATCTCGCCCATTCCCTCTGCTAAACACACAAATACAAAGTGATGTAGATGTCATGGCTGTTATCAGAAGCAGAAACTATGGCTGCAGAGTAATAGGATTGCTAGAAAAAAACACACTCTCTTTATATTACACAACCACATTAACAACAGACTGTTGTAAGTTACAGTTAAAGCTGCAACTGAACAGGCCCAATGCTGCCCCACTCACCAGTTATGACAACCTGAGAGGCTCCCATGGCTTTCGCCGCCAACAGACACACCAGACCAATGGGGCCTGTGCAAGAGATATGAGGAGACCTGAGGGTTATATGGTCCACATTTCCCCATGAAATAAATGTCCGGTATATTTGTAAACAAAGCTTGTGATTAAATGTAGTTCATTGGGTTTGCAGCTTAGTTGTGTGCATGTGTGAGGCCTTTATAATAGCCACCAAAAACTGACAAACTCACACTTGACCTGAATAGCTGTTTCGCTATAGTGACAGAGGTAGTAGCTCTTGCCCTCTTATTAAGGGTCGTTCACACCAGGAGCGATAACTTATGATAACAGTAAGAAAGTATTGCTTTAGGTAATATGAATGACGTCCACACATAAACTATAACAATACCGACATGAACAACGATTTAGTTGGGGATCACTCTGAGAGTGATTTTAAGAACGATAAAAAGCTTAGAGCCAGTCAGAATCCATTACATTTTAGCCATCACATTCATCAACATGAGGAGAGACTGATTGATAGATAGATAGATAGATAGATAGATAGATACTCTATTGATAGTTATCTGTATAGTTTACCTTTATAGTTGTTATATCACTATAGTTTCAGTTATCTTATGGTTCCTGTTGTGAACGGCCCTTTCGAGGTCCTACCTGCCCCACAGACGAGCACAGTACTCCCCAAGGCCACCCCGGCTCTGCGGCAGGCATGAATGCCCACAGACAGGGGCTCAATCAACGCTCCTTCCTCAAACGTTACGTTATCGGGCAACCTGCAGGGGAGGTGAGCAACACTGATTACCACCATTCTCAATCATCAGCATAACACAGCAGTGTCTATTCTCAATGCTTCACTCTTGGACTAGACTTTGGCATGACACGGTCAAAGGCATTCCGGTTAGAGGACAGTGCAGGGACAGATTGAGGAACTTACTTGTAACAGAAGTTGGCACTGTGTTTGTAGTATCGGCAAAGGTTGCCATCGTCGGGGGGTGTGGCGCAGAAGAATATTGTTGGGGAAAGATTGTAGCGTCCTGACTTGAAGAACTCGTCCATTTCCCGGGGCACACCGGGCTCTACCGCAACTCTGTCCCCTGAAGGTAGGGAAAAAACAAACGGTTACACTTTACTTGACAGTATCGACATAAGAGTGGCATGACACTGTCATGAACGTGTCATAAACAAGTCATAAACATTTATGACATAACGCTTCTGTTATTAAGTGACATTCGGTTTTTGTCATAACAAGTTAGGGTTAGGATTAGAGTTAGGTTTAGGGTTAGAGGTTAGGATTAGGGTTAGGGTTCATGTGTCATGACAGTGTCATGTCATTCTTATGTCGATACTGTCAAGTTAAGTGTTACCAAACAAACTTAATGCTCGCCTCCCAGCCCATCCTTTACAAAAAAGAACTATAGGAATCTTATAATATTAAGTAATATTAGACTGTAGGCCTACTATAGGAACACTATAGCGCAGTGGTTCTCAACCTTTTTTGAGCAAACGCCCCCCTGACCTTACTTTGATCCTCTGGCAACCCCCCCCACACACACACACACACAATTAAAAAAAAAAAAAAAAACTACACCCCCAGGTAGGCTATATTATAAGAAAATGTCCCTATTTTATTATTAAGCAGCCCACTGTTAGAAGCAATAGGAGACTGGTTGGGTAAAAAAAAACACTACATCAGCATTGGTTGTAATGATTTTTTTCTTTAAATCAATAGGAACATTAAATGTAGGCAACGAGACGTGTCATTTTATCATGGACAAAAAACAATCACAAAACAGATTCTGCGCGTGAGGCCTGTTTAGGCCTATATATATTTCGTATTTGATTAGCAACGGTCTTTTCGTGGACACTACGCTCAGAGCAGCTGCAGAACAGCGAGCAGGGCTGGGGGACGTGAGTAAATGTAGCTGGGACGGTAGAGGGGTTTGAAACCCATGAATGAAAAAATAGCCTATTTATTTCAGGTAGCCTATTTTTGCACCAAAAAAAAAAAAAAAAAACCTCTCACGTTCCCAGCGCCCCCCTAGGTTGTACGAACGCCCCCCCGTTGAGAAACCCTGCTGCGGGTAAGGAGGATTTTACAGAGGTAGCCTGAACATCACAGAAGTGGAACTGTAGAAATCTGTATTGTATTAGTTCTATTGTAGTAGTTTGTAATTTTCGCATCACACTTAAACCTCTCATACTCTAAACCAAATCTCTCTGTAGGACTACTCCGCTACTTACCTGGTTTGAGGTGAGTGACGTCCGAACCCACCTTGACGACCCGACCGGACGCCTCATGCCCGAGAACCATGGGCTTCTTCACCACAAAGTCTCCAATTCGTCCGTTCTGCCAGTAGTGGACATCGGATCCGCAGATCCCCACAGAGTGCATCTGCAGTAACACCTCTGTACGGATTAGAATGGAGATCAATCACATTTAAAGTAGCAAGTAGCAGTTTAAACACTGACCTTATTAAGAAGTGAAGAATATTCAGTTAGGCTATTATGTCAATATACAGTTCTGTGCAAATGTTTAGCCACTAATGATTAAATTCTGTATGGTGGTAAATAACATGTTAAGTGCAGTAAACAAAAAAACACAAATCAAATCAATATCTGGTGCAGCTCCCTGTCTTCAAAAACAGCATTACTTTGCCTATACTAGGCTACATGAGTCTTGCATGCCTATAGCAGATAGGTTGTTGTTAAAATATTTCGGATAACTTGCTTGGATAACTTTGATGACATGGACTTGTTCCATTCTTTCTATCACTCCATAGAACTTGATTCACATTTGTTATGTTTTTGCCAGCTGAGTTCTGAGTTGGACAATTTTCAATCTACAAAGGGGACTTTGTTGCGTTCTTTCATATCTATGATATGTCATAGTCTAAAGTGCCTTGCCCTTTTGCACAATAGGCTTGAATTTCCCCTGGGGATCAATAAAGTATCTATCTATCTATCTATCTATCTATCTATCTATCATAATTCATAACGGCACGGTTCCAGCTCGGTGGACGAAATTAATGCACCTACCATTTGGTCCTGGTTCAGGTATTGGTCGATGTTCCTGCAAACAATGTGCATTAAACTGCTTAGACAGTGACCACCATGGTTTGCATTGCATGCTAACATAACATAACTTGCTAGGTTACTTTAATGCACTTTGTCACATGATGTACACACACATTCCATCCTAAATAGCAATGGCATATATTTTGCTAATCAAAACAAAACCAATGATTCACTGGCGGCAGTGTTCAGCGTTGACTTACCAGTCTCAGATCGCCTTTGGAATGCAGCACCACTGAAAGGTTAGTTTTATCCATTTTTACTCAATAGTAGTCAGTTGAGAATAACACCAACTCCGTTAGCTGAATCTGCAAACTCGTGCACCAAAACAGCAGGTCAAGTGGACAAGTGTCATCGCACTCACTTCCTGCTTTTCCTTGCTTGTGTTCACGAACCTCAACTCTGCGCAAACAGTGGTATCTGATTTCTAAACAAAGCGGATAGTTCAGTACTGTATTTTCTGTCTTAAGTCAGTCAGGTTTAATTAAACACTAATCTGGTATATCATGCGCATAAACACCAACACTGGTGAACGAAACATTATAATGAATAATTTCAAACTAGTCCGACTCTGACGAGCGACCTGTGGACTTGGAACCCTCCCCTTGGTTCACATGTGTGACATGTGCACCATACCAAAGTTTGTGATGGAGGCGTTTTCCAAATCTCATTTTACACTGGTTAAAATTGTGCAGTCATGGTGAAGATGCAAAAAGATGGCTGAATCAGTCAAATCGTTTGCATTAAAAGCCAAAAAAGGTGCATATGCCATTTTGAAGTTCCTTTGTTGGACTACATATTAAACTGTTGGCCTTGCAGTGTGTGGTGTCTTTAGCCACAACCAGTGGAAGGTGGGAAAATAAAGGTTATACGTGATATAATACTAGACTTCCAAGTGCTTGTAATGTCAGAAACGGGCAGCTCTTCAGTTGTGTGTTCAATTCAATTCAAAAACAATTTATTTATCCCCAAGGGGTAATTTACATAGTACACAGTGTGGAATATGTTCCAGCAGGAATGGAGAATCACAAACTCATTTTGGAGCGGACTGTCACAGTACCTGTTGATTTCCACCAATGCACCGTGTATTCCTTTAGTAACTTTCCCATTTGGCCCAGAATACCAACTACATTACATTTGACCAAAGCGACTAACAACATGGTAAACAGTAAGTTTTAGAACAATTCTCACAATTTTAGGACAGTTTAAAAGTTGGGTAGCATCTTGAGTCAAGTAAGTCCTGATTTTCCATATGTTGTAGAGTGCGAAACGGCATGACCGGGCGACTGAGGCAACATGATCTGAGAAGTTTAGTTGGTTGTCGAGAACAACTCCTAGATTTCTTGCAGTCCTGGTCATTGAAACAGACAGGGAGTCAAATTTGATGTTGATGTCGTGGTGTATGGTAGGTTTAGCTGGGATGACCAGCAGTTCAGTCTTTGAGAGGTTCAGCTGGAGGTGGTGTGCCTTCATCCATGTAGCTATGTCTGAAAGGCAATCCGAGATCTGTGCTGAAACCAGGGGGTCGTCAGGTGGAAAGGACAGATAGAGCTGTGTGTCGTCTGCATAGCAGTGGTATGAGAAGCCATGCGAACGGATAATCTGTCCCAAGGAGGTGGTGTAGATAGCAAAGAGGAGGGGGCCCAGCACTGAGCCCTGGGGGACCCCTGTGGTGAGATGGTGAGGTGCAGATAGCTGACCAAGCCATGATACGTTAAACGAGCGTCCTGTGTACAGGTAGTTAGAGGAACAATTGTGATATAAACCTACATTCAGCTGCTTTTGACAGAAGCACTTGCTAAAACTATAATAAACCACCAATGTAAATGATCTGGAGCTGACTTGGCATGATGTAGTTGTTGTTGACCTCATGTTGACATGTTTGGTGTGTAATATTAACAGTCACTGTAACTAGTGAAGCACGGGCCATCATGAGGTGAGGGGATGACTAACACTACCTCTTCTCCCAGTGAAACAACACTCTCATCACTGTTCACACAGGTAAATAATAAACTATGTATGAACTAAAACTTCCCCCTAATATTAGACTATAGCAATTACATCTTTATATGTATAATGTAGCTCTTGCTGTAATAAACTGTCAACAATTTAGTAAAACAACAAGGGCTGATAAAACAAAACAAGCATTTTATTTAATGTGACTAGGATATTTCCATATTTTGGTGGTTACAATATAATTGTATTCACATGACTAAAACAAATGTCTGATCCTTCCCCCCTTTCTTTTAAAGAATTAACAAATATGAATCAGACAATACTGAAAATACATCGCTCTCACCAGTTTTAAAATATGCTATGGAAATCGATCATTGAACCATACCAAGTAGACATGTAGATACACTATGTTTACTGTACCATCTGCAAGTGCTAAGACCTTCACAGCAGATTAGGTCTGAAATCTTACATCTTGTCAGAGCTTGTGGGAGACTCTCTTGGAGGCAATTTTGCTACTTTTTTGGCCCGGTCTTGTGGATGTCCTGCTGTGAGGTGACATCTCTTGCTGCGGACGCTGACGGAGTAGCCCCCCTGACCAGGAAGGAAGTCGTGCAGCTCCCCGTTGTACCTCTTCAGCTGGTCTAAGGCCACATATCCTGCCAGGGCAGAATACTTCCTGTCAAACATCGTCCACTCAAGACTACATTTGTCAAGGGAGCTTGGTACAGGGAAAAATAGTTACAAATCATTTTAATTAGAAAGAAAAAAACTGGTTTAACTCTAGTTTATATTAAGATGTTTTAATATTTACATTATCTGTATAGGTTACACTGAGGCATCTGCAAATAAATATATCTGTCTAAGACTATAAGTCTTACTTCTGATCTTTGTGTCAGACTCTAACACTCAACTCCAATACACATGCATTATACTAATATTAGTTTTTACTTAACAAGTACAATTATTATTCTATATAATGATTGTTTTCTTCTCGTGAGAGTTCTCCACCTGTGAACACACCTGAGACCATGTTGTTGACGGGGTAGTGCTGCACCTCACAGCATGCGGCGTCCTCCCGCCCTGAGGCCATCAGCAGCTCGTCCAGACTCATGAGGACCTTGTCCACGCTTCCCATGGAGTGGGGGACACACACAAACAATACTATAACTGTTACAGTTAGGCGGGGATCACACTGGCCAGCAGCAAGCGTTACGCAACGCTCAGACCATAATAAGTTCTATCTCGTTCCTAAGTAACACAAACGGTTTGCCTGAACTGACAATTGAATTCGTCGCGTTGCGCTTTGAAAGTTCAACGCTCAGCTTGTTCAACGCTAGTGTTACGCCAGTGTTGCCACCGTTCCGCTGCCGAACCATAGAGAACAATAGGAAACCTGCCGCTTGCTGCTGGCTAATGTGATCCCCGCCTAACAGCACAGATGAGTTTTCCCTGTGCATCAAACCCATGGCATTCGTTGTTAGCAACCTGTTCTATCTTGGTATTCCAGATGTGTGGTTTAGAGACGAACCTGGGTAAATTATTTGGTGTAAGTGGTAAATGTCCAGAAGATAATGTTTTCTAAAATAACATCTGCGATTTACTACTTACTCACGTAACCATGTTTGTCATTAAACCACATACTTTAGACTCCTGAATTGAGCTATATAATCAATAACATAAGCAATTCACTTATAATGCTAAATAAATTGCTTAAAAACTCTCCTGCATGATCATGTACACAAAAATAACAGAAGAACAATATTATCCTGTAACAATGGTGACATCTAGTGGTAAATGTCAGGTGATGACAACAGGAACCTGTTGAGAATGGCACACACCTCATTTCACTCCTTTGCTTAGAAGCTGCACTATCTCCATGGCCTCTTCTCTGACTCTGTAACTGAGAAAGTGAACCCTGATAAACATAAAACTGTAAAACATTACAAAACGACTGTCCAAATGATTTCTCTGAATTTGGCAATAAATTTTGAGCATTGGTTACGCAATAGCCTACTTACTATTACTCAATGGGTAATATACAGATATTCACTGGCAATAATACAGATAATAAAACAATATAAATTGAGTTTAGATATGAGTAGATCCATTTTGTGTAGCAGCTAGGTATGTAATGATGATGAGAGCAGCATTCCAATCAACCTCCTGCACCTCAGTCCCTTCTGTGAGGTCTTCTTGCTCCCATATGAATCTACCGATCTTTGCTTTGACCTCTGGGAACACACACAGGCACACACACATGTGAACACCCAAACGTGTGGATTTGGGCAAATCAATATGCTTTGTACTAGGCTAACTATTCAACTGTCTAGGTTATTTTCCTTGAATATTTCAGATTTGAGTGGCTTAATCATGAAACAGAGTGAAGAGAACTGCTTGCGACTCTATACCTTGCTGGACAGGTACTGGTGGAAGCACATAGTGTCCGATGGGCACAGACTTCACACTCTGACGCACATCACACACAGTGATAAAAGAACTGTGGAAAACAGTCAATTCGCCTTCCAAATACTCTCTGCTCAAAAATATTCTACACACACACACACACACACAGAGACACAGAGACACACACACAACACACGCGCACAAACAAACAAACACACAAGTTTACAATTATACAAAGATGTAGACAGGCAGACATAAAAAGTCACTTTTCTGGCATTTGGGCAGTGGTGGAATGTAACGAAGTAGGCCTACAAATACTTCGCTCATGTAGGCTACTTAAGTAAATTTTCCACGTATTTGTACTTTACTTAAGTAGAATTTATAGTGCATACTTTTGACTTTTACTTTGTTACATTTTACAGCAATTATCTATACTTTTACTCCGCTACATTTCTACAACACCATCGTTCCTTTTTACGATACATTTTATGATCAGTTTTCTTTTCTCTCTGACAAACACGTTTGTTTTACCAGGGGCGGGGTTGCTTCCAAAGATTCTGGATACGTGCCCAGCTTCTAAATCTTTGAAACATAATTTCTAGTCTAGACCAGGCAAAGCGTGAGCTTGTAGCCATCTGCATTCGGTAGGCTATATTCAACAGACCCATGGCTACACTGGACATGCAACTGTGTTCTGTGCCTTTCTCTGTCTGTTATCTGCAGTGTTAGGGCCTCCACTCCGATGAGATTGCTATCCGCGGATCAGCGAAGTTACAGGCTATGCCCATGCTTGTGTCACACGTCTGATCATTTGCGGCACAAATGAATGGTAGACTATTATAGAACCGCTAGCCGAAAAAAGAAGCATAGCCTACAATTGGGGGGGTAGCCTAGTACTAATGTGAGCGCTCATTCAATGTCTATGTGAGTCTGCGCAAGTGAAACTAATGAACCTAATCATAAAGACTCAGCAAATTGTCTGTTCAATCAGCAGAATTGGCATTACGATCCACCCGACGTTTCCCTTGTCTACCCCGTTAAACTTCAGGCTCTCGTGTTTTGCTGAATGATATTTTACTCATCAGATCACCCTAGATAACCAGAATTAGGCCTACAGTCTCTAGAATTGTAGGTCAGAATGTAAACTGGGCCACAGATGGTAAGCACAATTGCATTAGCTTAAAACTATCTAGTCGAGTATAACCTAAAACTATCTTAATTAAAATGCCACAGCCCATACTGATTTTTTTAGAATATAGATTGAGAGAATAAATCATTATGCAAATACTTTTACTTTTAATACTTAAAGTACATTTAAAAGCAGGTACTTTTACTTAAGTAGGGTTGTCATTGTGGTACTTTTACTAAAGTAAATATTCTGTGTATTTGTACTTAAGTACTGAGTTTCAGTACTTCCTCCACCACTGCATTTGGGTGAAGATCTTCAACAACTTCATTTGTGAGCAATGCAATTTTGCATACGTAATTTTGTTTGCTACTTGGGCGCTATTTCCGCAATTTGATTTGACAAACAGGAATTGTGCTATGCTACCTAACAGCCAACAAAACATGTTAACTTTAACAACGGTCACGTCACATTAAGCTCACTGTTAATCTGATTTAGCTGTAGTTTTCAGCTCAACCCTGGATGTTGCAACGGGGAATTAGCTCAAATGGTAGAGCGCTCGCTTAGCATGCGAGAGGTAGCGGGATCGATGCCCGCATTCTCCAATGAACCTTTTCACATCACTTGCCATAGGCCTACTGAATGTAATATTTTAGACAGATATAGCACATCAAACTGCATCTACGTCTAAGCCTATCAACACGTGAGATGGAAGTACCGCACGAAGTTAGGAAGTTAATTGAGGGTTGTTAACCTGTGGGTGTCCGGGCATGAGGCATCATCACTGAACAGGTAAGATGCCCTCCTCCAGGCAACAATGTGCCCTCCTTCACGAACTGGAACACAGGCGGGAAACAACTGGCATAAGTAATGTCACCCACCTTATACGCTTGGTCTGCATTGTTCATGTTTCCCACATCAACTCTGCAATAATTATTTTTCAAGTAAACAAGACTCATTTGACCAAGGGCTAATGTTACGTTAGCAAAAGTGTAGCAGAGTTCTGAAAGCAGTCATTTGTTTTATCGTAACACCCCCAATTATCACCACTTTTGTTTAGACATTCTAAAACAACGATGTTTTTTAACACTTCAAAATAACATTTGCTGAATGAACCTTACATTTTTCAGTAGCCATAGGTGTGTAGATTTGAACAAAATCTGGTTTGGTTCTTAACTGGAGCATTTCCTGCCTGAAATATCCGATTTTGTTTACCACGCTTAGAGTTTAGTGCTGGCCTGATGGGTCGCCTATTTACGCCGTTTCCACGGCACATGAAAGGTTAGACTGAGAATTCTCGTCATGAATTTCTATAAACCAAGACGGCGGACTCCTAAAGAAACGCAACCGGTGTATCTAAATTAGCTATCTACCAAAAATGACATTTTACGCGTTGTAACGCTGCGTGTACACAACGCTTGGAGCTCCAGTGGAATTTTAATTTCAGGCAGTAAATGCTCCCATTAGGTTCATTTAGCAAATGTTATCTTGAAGTGTTAACAAACATCGTTGTTTTAGAATTTCTGAACAAAAGTGGTGATAATTGGGGGTGTTATGAACAGCCAACAGAACGTTAATTAGCATGCTACAACGGTCACATCACATTAGGCTCACTGTTAATCTGATTTAGCTGTAGTTAAAGTTACTTACCCCAAACACTACGAATTCCCCTCTTGACACTATTGGAAAACCACGCTGTCTTGTTTCTAAACATATTACTTGACGTTGAACAAACATATACTTCAAATTCTGTAAACTTGTGCTAGAACACCTGGGCTAACAATGCTTGCTAACGTTCCCTGACTAGCTGTTAAATAAACGAACTGATTCCTTAACTTCGCTCACCATCGTGAGAACAATCTTCAGGAATCCTGCTGTCTAAATATTATTTGATTACGATTATAATACTGGAACAGACAATTCATTTAGGGAATATCCAAATGAGCTCATTTGATTAGCTACTGCTGCCAGTTGTAGTTGCATTACATTCCAATCTACAGCTGATAGTTCTAATCAAAGATTCTAGAACAGAGCAAGATAGATTACTGGCAGGAGTATACGTTGGATATGTTGAAGTACGTTCTATGACTCTATGGGCGCCATTTTGGTAAGCTCAGGTGTCGCCACAGACGCTGGCTACCGGGAATCCTATGGCTTGATCCTAACATGTTAACAATATTTATTCTGTAAAGCTGTATGTTGAAATTACGTGAAACCCAATATACCACACCATGTCTAGACCAGTTAAGTATATTGTATAAAGACAATGTAGAATTATTTCCGAGGGTAAATTAGGCTAGGGCACTGACATCTGTCCATCATTCCACCAAAGTTCAATAGGCCAGTGTTGGGGGTAACGTGTTACTGTAATTTCGTTACTTTATTGGGAAACGAAGTAGTCTAAAGGTAACACATTACAATTTAAATTTCAGTAATTCGTTATAGTTACTGAATAACTGTAACGTCCATTACTGCATTAGGCCTACTCACAATATCTGTCTAGCCTATTGACATGGTTTCCATGATTGTTTTTAAAATATTTAAAATATGGATTAGTCTAGGCTACATTATTTCATAGAGATGTGCGTAGTGTAGAGCACCCATTCTCTCCCTGCACCTCTCTCCCTCAAGCGGGTTCAGCCCGAATCTCCCCTACGGAAATCAAAACGGTGGCTTGTGCAAGAACTTCATGCAGACTACAACTGGCGCGGTGTAGCCTACACAACTTTGTTCAAAATTGATGCATTCAAGTTGACTTTGCAAAAGTTAGAATGCCTATTTATCACAACGTTGTCAGTCGCGTTGTCAATCGCAAACTTATTCAAACGACTACGGAGTTAACTGTAGCTTAATTTGTGGAGGTCGAAGAGATTAAAGCACCTGTTTGACATAGGCTACGCGTAGCCACGGGCTGGCCTCCTTGTCAGTCTTGCCCGTCCGGTTAGAGGGCTTTCCTTTGTATACGCTCATCAAAGACGCGCAAGTCAGCACTGCGCTGAGAGCTCAATAAATCAGTCAAATCGCGGCCACAGCCCTGTTTATTTGTCAGGTGTGATGAAATGCGTTCATATTCCAATTTTTATGTCATAAACGTTGCATGCCTATGGAAAGGTTTTGTGGTAGGATTGTCCAATGGTCAAGCTGTGCGGCTTCAATTTGTGTTTTAATTTATGCGACGCACCGATGCTGGGTTCATCAGTTTTGCGCAAGTTTAAAACGTTTAGACGACTGCGCAATTTCTCATTTTCGTTCTATAAGTTCCACTTTTCATGTCATGAATATAACATGCCTATGATAAGGCTTTGCAGTTGTACAATATGGTCAATCTATTGTCTCAATTGTGTTTCATGTGACGCGCGCACCGATGCTGGGTTCATGCACTTGGCCAGCCAAGAACAGGAACATTTTGGAGAGGGAATGAGAGAATGAACGCACGCAAGAAACACTTTTTAATTAAACGTAGCCTAATTTACAAAGCCATTTACAAAGACATGTTTTAATTTGGCTCCAGCCTGTATATAGGCTAATGATTTTTTAAAACGAACTTCTGTGGTCATATGCATTTCACACAGGCAAGCAGGACAATTTGGGAGTTTTTGACTGCATGGAAACGATAATAATTAGTGTCAAGCACGGTTGTGTTTAGCCTAGGCCAACTATTTGCATTTATTTAAGTTACATCAGACGCTTGAGTGAAATCTTGACCTTATTAGTGATTGATAATAATAGCCTATGCCTATGCTCTGTGTTTAAGCAGGCCGTGAACAAAGGGTTAACGTATAGCCTACAGGTAGAAAAAAGAACAATGGTGATAATATAACGTTAGCTAAGTTAGTTTGCCTGCTAGCTAGCTTATCAGTAGGCTATAGTCTCTCAATGGGAATTTATGTGATCTATTTACCAGTGCAATAGCTACTTCTGTCTAAATAATAGGCCTATTTACCTATCCTTATTCAGTGTAAACTTGGAAAAAGATAAATCAGGCCTTTCACACTGTCAGTTCTTGCAGTTCATTACCGAGTAAAAAAAAAAAACAGCTGGCAACGTTAAAAACAGCTGTTCAGGTTGGCTCATAGAATTGGAACTGTATATGAAATGTTGCGCTGAGCTTACCAAAATGGCGCCCTGTCGGGCTCAGAGCGTACTTCATGCCTATGACGTAACTGATCTATCTTGCTCTGTTCTAGAATCTTTGGTTCTAATCAGTGCCAGGGTGTTGTGCATGTCTGGGGGGGTGGGGGTTGCGGAATACATCATACAGGGATGGAAACAAAAGAGTCTCCCCTAATCCTATTGTTAGTCGGATAATTACCCAGGGCCTGCCACAAATTAACTAGCCTACTGTCAATTTGATTAGACCTGCACATCTAAACTAAAACCACCAAGGCCAAGTGGCCTAATGTTATTTTTTTATGATTGCATCTATGCATTTGTTTCCTTGGTTATGTTTGATAGAATATGAGGCTGTTTAGTTTGGGCTATTCTAATGGTGATTATAAGATGGTGTATGCTGTGTATGTGTGCAAAACAATGTAGGCCTAAATCATTATCCACAGTTATTTTCAATACAATAACCAGCTAGCCTTAGTGACATTTTGACCTACATGGCTGTAGGCTGCTACTCATGATGTTTTCATAGATGACAATGGCAGTCCAAGTTTTGAAGACAGTGGTAACTTTCTTTCCTCTGTGTAGTTGTTTTCTTTCTGCTAAAATCGTGTTGTCTCCCTCCACATCTGTATGGTAATATTTTTTGCCAGATATAGAATAATTTGCAAGATTGCTTTGTCTCAAGCTAGCCTATGCCTGGATCAAAGACAACTGAGTGTATTTTTGTGTGTGTGTTATAGCGGCCAGTCTGCAGAGGTCTAATCCTCTTACTGACCCTAAGCATCACTCCCTGCCAGCCCGCCAGCCGAACAGCCCATCCTAGAGTCCCAGTCCAGATTGTCCCCACACCTCTCCAGACTGACCACACTTCACAGCAGAGACCGGCTCGTCAGGCGACTGAATTATAGGGCATGGACACAATCTTGTCTGTTTTAGTCTTGTGCTCTTCTTCACACTGAAAAATATTTGAATGTCTTGTTTGGATACTGTCTGGAGGACTATCATCTTGCTGAAGAAACACGCACAAACTAACAAGCACACACAAAAGCAACACAAAGCAAAAATGTTTGTGAATGGGACCAGGAAGTGGCTTTCTAGGACGCAAGATAGCACTCCAAAGCCACCTGGCAAGACCAAGAAAACAAAAATCTGCAATGGCAGCAACAACAACAACATCAGCAGCAGTGGCGGCAGCAGCAGCAACAAGTGCAAGAAGTGGCCGGCCAAGACACTGAAACAGCACCGGGGGCGACTCCTGAAGGAGCTGGATGTCAACAAAGTGCTCCTGCACCTGGTCTACCACAGGGTCTTCTCCCTGGGCGAATACAAGGAGATCCTGGGTCATCAGAGCAGCCAGAAGCAGGCTGAGGTCTTCCTGGACCAACTGTCCTCAAAGGGACCCACAGCGTTTGGTGCGTTCTGCTCTGTACTGGAGGAAGTCAACCCTCACCTACTAACATGCCTGCTGCTGGACCATGAAGGTATTTGCAATGCTACATCCAGACATGTAAATGTCTACAATTAAAATGCAATTAGGCAAATGCTAAACATCTACAATTACACTTATAAGTTAGATATTTTGTAATGTCTTCAATTCATTAATATTTGTTATATGGCACATTCATTAATATTTGTTTGATTCACAACATGCTGTGTGCATAGTTGAAGTGATGTGACACAGTCAAAATATTTCAGTTTTGTTTAAAGAGGCCAATTTAATGGGAGAGTTACAAAACAAAAAAATAAGTTTCCAGTGATTGACATACACATTAAACATTGGTGTTGGAAGTACTATCTGCAGTTCCCATTAAATGAGACTAGTGGTAATTCAGTCATAGTCAGTTAATTAACTATTTTTTTGATTCATCCACCATTCGCAATCTATGAAGTTGTAGGAAGTGGAAGGTTTAACACAAAAAGTAATTAATTCATACACAGAAAATACATAAAGATCTATTTTTCTGAACAATTAGCTTAAACTCTTGATGTAGCCTATGTGATAACTGTTGATTAACTGTAGATTAGATCTACGTAGTGTGTAGATTATCAGTGTATAGCTCTCTCCACTTGTGATATCAGCCCTCTAGCAGCCTCCAATCACCATGTTTTGGAGATTGTCCACTTTAGGTCATCAGGTTTCGTTTAGTCCATTAATGTTGTTGTTCTTCCAGTCGCCATAACACAAACACCATGTGTTGCCCTCACTGCTGGAGCCCAACATGGTCGCTGCTTCCTGGGCTACATGTGATAATCACCAGCTTTGCGTCTCATGCCCGGGAGAGGCAGGCTTAGGCCTCCTTACAGACAGCTTAACCTGGCTAATTGGTCTAGTGGTACTGTACCCATGGCTTTCAAGGGATCAGCCCACACATGATTGGATGGGGAAATATTGAATGATGCTAATATGGCGGTATAAGCACCACCATACCTATAGCAACATGCTTATATAATAGCCTAAATGGGTGGAGGAGATCTAATGAATGCAGTGTTGGGAACATACAGTATGGCTGCATTGGGAAAGGACTTTGATATGGGAAATTATATAGAGATAAAGTGTGAGGACATGGGATGCTATGGTGATTCTCTGTTCCAGGTCTACGCAGACAGGAGGTTTATTGTACTATCCAAATATATCTATTATAATCCAAATATTCAACTCAGCAATGCCATCAGTTCATGTATTATTTCAGGAAACTCATGGGGCTGTGCTAGTTGTTGCTCTGTCGCTACCATGAGCCAGTC
>NC_063209.1:15837245-15842245 GCF_017589495.1 Alosa alosa | reverse complement strand
TTCCCTTGGCTAAAGAGGAAGCTTAACGACCCACTGTGAGGTGCCCAGAAACCAATGCTAATCTATCAGAGCTGTTAAACCAGCCGTCCACATCACAAGTAACCAGCGGTGTTGTGGGGTTGAACGGCAGCACTCTCCCAGTCCCAGCACTCTCTTCCTTAGCACCAGAGGCCAGGGATTAGAGAGGCGGGAGCTGTGGATAAGTGGATGTAAATTTAATACGGGCCAAAGACTGCAAAGAGAACATTTACCTTCAGACTTTAGTGTCAAAATGGAGTTTTATAGATGGGAGGATTCTCACAGATTTTTTGTTATTGTATTATGAGAGGCGGGAATTGAATATTGTCAATGTATTATGTGTGCAGTGTTTCCCACAGAATTGAATTCCATTTGTGGTGGTTGGTTTGCAGAATTAACTTGAATACAATAGTTTTTAACAAATTAACACAGCATGGTTATGATGCTAACCAGATTTAAGCACAATTTAGTGCAACCTGGAAAATCATTGTGTGGTGGTCAATGTTGATATTGTGGTGGGCCGCCACAAATAAGTCAATGTATGGGAAACACTGGTGTGTGTGTGTGTGTGTGTGTGTGTGTGTGTGTGTGTGTGTGTGTGTGTGTGTGTGTGTGTGTGTGTGTGTGTGTCTGTGTGTGTGTCTGTGTGTATGAATCAGAATATTTTGGGTGTGTCTTTTAGCACCCTGAATCAGTTGCTCATATTGTAAGTGCTTGTAATATGTACAAAGGACTCTCCACTGCATGCCATGACCGTATTACTATTGGCAGTTCTGTTAAAGACATATTTCCACAAAAATATGCCTATGTACAAACACTCACACGTAATGCCTGACAGGTTCAACAGCTCTGATGACGTGTTTTGTAACATCCCTAACACCTCTGATGTTGTGCTCTTGGACAGAGATAGAAAGGAGGTGCTAGTCTTTGAAATAGGCTGTGTTTATGATCTGTATATGGACATAATGTGTGTGTGTGTGTGTGTGTGTGTGTGTGTGTGTGTGTGTGTGTGTGTGTGTGTGTGTGTGTGTGTGTGTTTGTGTGTGTGAGTGCGTGTGTGTGTGGAGCGATCATCTCATCATCAGACCACCGCTGCTGCTACCGACAACTCTTCGGCCCGCAGCGCTGTTTCAAATGGAAATTACATACCTCCTCTCCCTCAATGCTCTTGTTAGCCTCACCTTCTCATCTCTCTCTCTATCATTTCATCTCTCTCTCTCCCTCTCTTTCTCTATCTCCCTTTTTTTTACCGCCTCTGGGCTTCAAAGCAGCGTTACTCATTGCAGGTGTTTCAGGATTAAGGCCACAGTAGGATTATGGTTCGTTATTGGTTCTTTGTTCTTCTGTCTTCTCTCTCTTTCGTTTCTTGGCGTCACCTTTGATAAGGCGCCTCCTTCACCTGCACGACGCTGTTGGTATCTAACGCAGCTGAATTTGGCAGCAGGAGAAAATAAACGGTCTATTTTTATTAAGTGTGTCAGAAAATAGAGAAAGGAATAAGAGTGTGTGGAATCTGGGTTAGTGGAAATCTGATCCATTGTTTCTCCAAGTAAGTTAACACAAAGAGACACTAAGGAGTGTACTGTCACACCGGTGTGACTGGAATGTTGGAAAATGAGCATTGAATTCTACATAGAATTTTAGAACCTTGAATTGTTGCGGAACGGAATCTTATTGTAGAATGTTCAAAAACCCACACCTTTAAGGGTTAATCGGGCAACCTAACCAGCTAACAGACTCATCTGACAAACTTCACCATCTAAATGAATTTAAGACTGCGAAACATGTTGGCGGCGAACTACACAACATAATGTAATGATCCAAGAAGTGTACCTGCCTCTCCGCGCCTCTGAAGAAACATCGTCAGTCAGCTGTAATATTACATATTACATATAATATTCCCTTTTACATAGCCGGCATGCTGTGCAAATGTGTTTTTTGTGCACACACACACACACCACACACGCCCATAGACACACACACATATATACACATACACGCATATATATTAATGCACATGCGTACACATTACACATACACAAACATACACACACACATTACACACACACACACACACACACACACACACACACATACACACACACACACACACACACACACACACACACACACACACACATACACATACATAAACACACACATATATGCACATACACCTACACACACACACATACATAAGCATACACACACACACACACACACACACACACACACACACACACACACACACACAATCACACACACAAACAGAACAGAGAGCTGGATTGAGCTGAAGTGTGGAGGAGTTATAATCAGCTACAAATGACCTTAGAGAGTTGGCTCAGGTTGCGTCCTGATCCGGGATGAACCCGGGCACACCTCCCTCCAGACCGGGTGCCCATTTAGGTGCCATCTGGGCGTGGTGGTCACAGTGCTGCCCGGTGGACGCGCATGTAGTCAGACGCAGTTTGACCTTGCCGTGTTCTGAACCGCTTGCCCCTCCATTAGCAAAAGCCCTGTCTGGTCTCATCACGTCTGCTTCAGGAGAGGAGAGGGGTGAGAGAGGAGGAGTGGAGAGGAGAGAGGAGAGGAGAAGAGAAGAGTGGAGAGGAGAGGAAAGGAGAAGAGAAGAGTGGAGAGAGGAGAGGAGAGGAGAGAGAGGAGAAGAGAGGAGAGGGGAGGAGAGGAGAAGAGAGGAGAGGGGAGGAGAGGAGAAGAGAGGTGAGGAGAGAGCAGAGGAGATTAGTAGAGATGAGAGGAGAGGAAAGAAGAGGAGAGAGGAGGAGTGGAGAAGAGGAGTGGAGAGAAGAGAAGAGAGGAAATGAGAGGAGACAAGAGAGAGGAGAGGAGAGGGCAGTTGCAAACCCCACTGTCCTTCCTCTTAATACTTCATGTGCCCTCATTTACATTATTGATTCGTTCTCAAACAGTGTTCTCTAGAGGGGCACCGTGTGATTCTAATGTCACTGGTCACTGAATTTTATCTGAGCTAATGTTGTTGTTTTTAATTTGTGTTCCTGTGGTGTGATGTCTGTGTGTGTGTCTATATATGGCTGTGTGTGTGTGTGTGTGTGTGTGTGTGTGTGTGTGTGAAGGAGAAAACAGAGCCATATTTAGAAGGAAAGTGAGATTCTAGCGGGCACCTGCCTATGAGCATTAGTGCTGAACTGGCATCAGAGGGTAATGGCTATTTTAGAGCAGTGCGAACAGGCCTACCCTGTCAGGTCTGGTGTGTGTGTGTGTGTGTGTGTGTGTGTGTGTGTGTGTACCGGTGTGTCTTATTCTTATACATTAACAGTGTTGTGTGAGAAGCCGTGGTCATCGTCTCTCCAGTGTGTGTGTGTGTGTGTGTGTGTGTGTGTGTGTGTGTGTGTGCTGTAGGGAACAGCAGGGTGCCCTGCTCCTCAGACCGTAAAGAGGCCGGTGAGAGGAGCTGACAGAGGAAGAGGTCACGCTGGACGCTAAACTTACCCCGAGGTCCTCCTCGCAGGGGGAGCAGCTAAATAAAGTTTGTGTGTGTGTGTGTGTGTGTGTGTGTGTGTGTGTGTGTGTGTGTGTGTGACTGGGTGTGAGTATGTGTGTAAAAGGCATGTTGTTTTTTCTGTGTGTGTAATGCGATGTGTGTGTGTGCATGTGTGTCTTGTTTGTGGGTATGTTTATGTAAATTGGTTGCTAAAGGACTGAAGTGATTCATCTTTGCATATATAGTCTCTCTCTCTCTCTCTCTCTCTCTCTCTCTCTTATATAAAGTCCAACTTTTGCACACTCCAAATTAACACCATGAGGAATAAGTAGCACATGCAGGCAATGCCAGCTCTCTGAACTGTAGTCTAATCCTGTTTTAACATCAACCTTTTAGTGCCTACTACTTCATCAAAAGATGTTGATGCTTTTTGAAATAAAAGAACGTTTGATACTGCATTTTAGGAAGAACACAATGGCAACTGGACTGTGGACATGCAGTGGTGGTTTAAAGAGCATGTCATGCTGGTTGTTACATGTGACATGTCATGCATTATGTAATCATTCTGATGTAAATTAATTGTGAACAACACAAAAAGTGACTTATAGGCCCTTTCAAGAGAGTTCCATTATCAGCATCATAGTTGGCCCCACAAGGCTTCCGTTTTAACATTCCATATGTTATCTTAATGCAGAGGAAGTAGATTGGGAACCAAATAGAACGTTCAAGCATTGTTTTTGTTTTTATTGTTGAAAGGGTCTATATGATGTTGAGTAAATAATTTATGTTTTTGTTTTCGTTTCGCATCTGACAGTGAAGTGAATTAGCATTTAGCACAATTACAACATACGTGGGGGCAGCCGTGGCCTGGTTAGCTCTTCGGACTTGTAACCGGAGGGTTGCCGGTTTGAACCCCGACCAGTAGGCATGGCTGAAGTGCCCTTGAGCAAGGCACCTAACCCCTCACGGCTCCCCGAGCACCACTGTTGTTGCAGGCAGCTCACTGCGCCGGGATTAGTGTGTGCTTCACCTCACTGTGTGTTCACTGTGTGCTGAGTGTGTTTCAGTAATTCATGGATTGGGATAAATGCAGAGACCAAATTTCCCTCACGGGATCAAAAGAGTATATATACTTACTTACTTATGATTTGGTCGTACCTGTCTCTGGGCTGTCCTCACTTTTCAGCGTGAGTCAGATTCAGGAATGGATTTATTGTTACATACTGTACGCTGGCACATGGACGGGAGGAGGTGGCCTTGGTTGGGAGGTGCAGGTATGCGATGGAGTGCAGTGTTAGGGAGGAGGTGGCCTTGGTTGGGAGGTGCAGGCATGCGATGGAGTGCAGTGTTAGATGCAGTGGGAATGAAGAAAGACACAAAGACCAAGATGGAGTGCAAATCAGCAAGTTTGCATTAATATGACACATAGAGATGTGAACTGCTCAGTGGTGTGTTTGTGTGTTATATAATAGTAAATAGACTGGTTAGAATAATTTGATAATAGATTAGTTTCTCTAGT
>NC_063209.1:15824745-15827245 GCF_017589495.1 Alosa alosa | reverse complement strand
CCCCAGCACAGACACACTGATGCACTCAGGCCTAGGGTCAAAGTAAGTGAAAAAGAAGAGGAGAAATGTGTGTGAGTGTGTTTGTGATTGTGCGTGTGCGTGTACGTATACGTATACGTGTGCGTTTCTGTGTGTGTGTGTGTGTGTGTTTGTCTGTGTGTGTGTGTATGTGTGTGTGTGTGTGTGTGTATGTGTGCGCATGTGCATGTGTTAGAGGATGGGGGTAGGGAGAGAAAGAGCGTAGGAGAGCCCTGCCCATTGCATTGCCATGGAAACAAACTGATTGATGAGGGGAAAAAACAACTCTCATGCATTATCATTCTATTGTTGGCGGTTGTTGCTGTACATGCTATTGTTGTGTGATGTTGTGTATTTGTGTGTGTGTGTGTGACTTTTTGACATGACCATATGTCAGTGATTGTTTGACTTTTAGTCTTTCATGTGAATTGCCAAACCTCGTGGTATCAGTGGCTATGATCAGAATCAGAATTGGCTTTATTAGCCAGATGTGCATAAACAAACATGGAATTTTATGTTCATCAATATATATATTTTCATTGTGGGGGAGGGACAGCATTTTCCCCTCTCTTGTGCACACGCGATCAGATTTAATGCAGCAGTTGTTTTAGCCACACGCACGTAGCTCTGTTTAAAACAATCGTCATACATAAAAATCAACCTATGGCCCATCATCGACATTTTTGGTGTAAGGCCTATTTTGGAAAAATGTTCCAACAGAACATGAAATTGTCAAATCCAGCCGCATTGTGAGCCAACCACATGTATCCCACCTACTTGGAACTCCTAAAGTTGGCCAAATGTTTGTCAACACAATCATCCTTCCGCTATAAACTCCTCCTTATCATATGTAATGGCACAGGCAAAATTGGCTTTGTGTCTTCTATCCTCAAGCCTTGTCTCAAAATTGAAAAAGATGTACCTGTTGTCTAATTTTTCTGTTTAATAGGCTGGATGTAACAGTTATGCTTGGCAATAGGTAACAAGTTTTCCCTAAAATGGGGGCAACACATCCCTGCACATTTGTGGGGTTTGGGGTTTTCATTAACATGATCGCATCTGTTACAATCTTTGCTACAGCGCCCATACCATGTACGGGTCCAAGTGCCCACGGGGACCCAGGTTCGAATCCGACCTGCGGTCATTTCCCGACCCCATCTCTCTCGCTCCCACTCACTTCCTGTTTATCTTCACTGTCCAATCTGAATAAAGGCCAAAAAATATACTGAAAAAAACCCCCATCAGATTTGCAGTATCTCCTACAATCATTGCAATAGTTTACACAACCCTTCTTCCTTTGACATTCAGGGTCATTACACACATCACAACTATGTGTATGTATCATGTATGATCTCTGTGATAGCTATACCCCTTGTAGCAAAACAGACAGACAAATGGCTCACCTAGGAATGCTTTGAGTCTCACTATCCCATAGTGATGACTGTCGTAAGAAGACCATTCTAGAGTGGGGGTTCTCACTTGTCTGATATTTCAACAACATGCCATTTGATGCTCTGTAGAAGACCACTTTTTTAACATCCAACATGATCTCAAACTTTGAGACATCCTGAATACCTATTTTCTGTGCACAGTAAAACCGTTGCACAGTAAAACCGGTGTGTATGCATGTCTGCAGCTAATACCTCTACTGAGGATTCAAATAATGCGCAACACAGATATTGGAACGTCACATATTACCAACCGTCACGTATGTCCAACCTCTTACGTGTATGTGTCACCTAATATTCATTTCTATACAAACCAAGACAGCAGATTCCTAAAGAAACGCAAGCACCTACACCATAAGTTTATCTAAATTAGCTATGTTCCAAAAATTACATTTTACCGTGACTCGAAGAGCTGTAAACAGTGTTGTAAGGCTGCGTGTACAAATCTGCTTGGAGCTCCAGTGGAATTTTGAATTGTGATGAGAATTCTCGGGCTAACCGTTGATGTGCTGTGAGAAAGGTTGGGAATAAGTACCCACCAGCCCAGCACTAAACTCCGAGCGTGGTAAACAAAATCGGATATTTCAGGCAGTAAAAGCCCCGGTAAGAACCAAACTAAATTTTGTTCAAATCTACACACCAATGGCTACTAAAAACATGTAAGGTTTATTTAGCAAATGTTGTTTTGAAGTATTAAAAAACATCGTTGTTATAGAATTTTCGAACAAAATGGTTGGTAATTAGCACGTTTACAATAGTGAAACACAAATTGTTTGAAACATTAACAGGGCAGAATAAATTCATTCTGTTCTTCCTAATGACCTCATTATGCACCAATTCACATAACTTCCTGTAAGCAACGCCATCTAGACTCTGATTAGTCATGATTCTGTATCTTACCAGCCTTTGTATAGCTGTAATGTCTAGGTCAGGATTAGTTATAGATGCTATGTCAGAGCTAGCGCGCTCAATCTGCACCCCTTGTATCACATTGATGGACTCTGCAACAGTATCATTCACAGCAACACTCCTAC
>NC_063209.1:15807245-15819745 GCF_017589495.1 Alosa alosa | reverse complement strand
ATATATACATACATACACACATGCAACACATACATATATACATACATACACACAACACATACATACATACATACACACAACAGATGCAACACATACATACATACATACACACAACACATGCATACATACACACAACACATGCAACACATACATACATACACACAACACATGCACATGTAATATATACAGACATACACACACAACACATGCAACACATACATACATACATACATACATACATACACATACACACATGCAACACATACATACACACAACACATACATATATACATACACACAACACATGCATACATACACACAACACATGCAACACATACAGACATACACACAACACATACAACCAGTGTTGGGCAAGTTACTTCAAAAGCGTAATGCATTATTTATTACTTGTTACTGTCATCTCAAAGTAATTTGTTACATTACAATATTACTGTCTTTGAATTGTAAGGCATTACACTACGTTTACATTACTTTCACCAAAATAACAGGAAATATCGATTTAGTGTTCTCAATAGATCTTCATGTGTTCAATGCAGCTCATTACACGGCAGGAGGTGATGTGGTATGGCATAATGACTGATTTTAGTTATTCTCACTGCTTGAAATGAGAAGAATAGCCTAACCATGTTAGATCTGTTGCATGAATGGCAGAGATAACTCAAATTCCCTTTCTACAGTCATCTAAACAAGGTAATCAAATTCCAGGACCAGCATAGATTACTTTTTTTTATTTTGATAATCTTTCTCTGGTGCCAATTGAGCATTTCTCAATTTTGGATTAAAAAGCAAAGTAACTTCAGTTACTGAGAATTGTACCGAGTAAAATATTACTGAAATTGTATTGGTAATGCCTTACATTACTGCATTACAGCAAAAAGCAATGCATTACTGTAATTACATTACTTTTTAATGCATTACTCCCAACACTGCATACAACACATACAGACATACACACAACACATGCATACATACACACAACACATGCAACACATACATACACACAACACATACATACATACACACAACACATGCAACACATACACACAACACATGCAACACATACATACACACAACACATACATACATACACACAACACATGCATACATACACACAACACATGCAACACATACATACATGTACATACATACACACAACACATGCATACATACACACAACACATGCAATATATACAGACATACACACAACACATGCAACGCATACATACATACATACACACAACACATGCAATATACAGACATACACACAACACATGCAACACATACATACACACAACACATGCAATATATACAGACATACACACAACACATGCAACACATACATACATACATACACACAACACATGTAATATATACAGACATACACACAACACATGCAACACATACATACATACATACATACACACAACACATACATACATACATACACACAACACATGCAATATATACAGACATACACACAACACATGCAACACATATATACATCCACACAACATATACAACTATGCAACACATACATACATACACATAATACATGCAACACATATATACATACACACAACACATGCAACAGATATATAGATCCACACAACATATACAACACATACATACATCCTCACAACACACGCAATATAGAGATGTCCACAGAACGGTAATACTTCATAATAACCATCGCTTACAAATGGTAAATAGATAAGTAGTTCAGTTCAGTAAGTAGTTTACCAAATTGTTATCCATCTATCTATGTAATATTCATAGTTGAAATACAAATGATTTGTTAAAATATTGCAAATAGTTTACTTATTATTAGTAAACATTATAGATTATTATTTAATTGTTTAAGAGATGTAAATCATAAATACCCAAATTAAATAATTAAAATGTAGATACTAGAACTAAACCTTACATAAGCGTAACTGTGAAAAGGAAAACTATTTTTCTTATATCCCCTTTAATGAGAGTGCCCTATGCACAGCAGGACCTCCCATCCATCCCTGTTACACTGTCAGCCAGGGCAGAGAGGCAGAAGGGAACCTGGGGGAAGCCTGCTATGGCCAAGTGCGTGTCTGTGTGTGTGTGTGTGTGTGTGTGTTTGTGTGTGTGTGTGTGTGTGTGATAGAGACAGAGAGAGAGAAAGAGAAAGAGAAAGAGAGAGAGAGAGAGAGAGAGAGAGAGAGAGAGAGAGAGTATGTGTGTGTTGGTAGGTGTGTGTGTGTGCGGTCAGCCACTAAGTTCGTGTCTTGACCTTGGAAAATGGCTGCCAGCCAGGTGTTGCCCAGTGAGACACCATCGTCTCCTGTGCCTCCTATGTTTAGAGGTAGAACTATATTTATGCCAACATGACAAATACACATTCACTCGATAATATATTCTGTTTTGGCGGCCTAATAAATGTGCAACTGTTTCATAATATTAATAATTTATAACTGTGTAGTAAATGCTGCATTTATCCTTAGTGAATCATTAATAAACATTCATAAGATATTAATAACACATCTTCTATACTATAGACTCCACTCCAGCCTGGGAACAGCTATCTTTAGCTACAATCAATTCCATCTGTCAATACACCAAAACATATGATTGATGGTGATGACACTTCGTCTCAGTCAAGTGGGCTATCATATTGGAGGTGTATGAATAATTCACACTAAGCAATGTGCGCGGGTGTTTCCTGTTTCTGTGTTTCTCCTGGCGATTGCTGTGCGCTATGGTGTGTTTCTGCTTCTCTGTTGTGCTGTCGTTTAGCTGATAGTGAGATGATGGGGTGGGGGTGGGGGGTGGTGACGGAGTTAACGCATGGCTGGCCCCAGCACAGGTGCGATACGACAGGACAGCAGACAGTGATGCCCAAAGATCAGCAAACACACAAGACACACAACCCTGTGTGTTATACAGTAATCAGGAATGCATGTAAAGAAAGGGAACAGACTAGAGGGTACATTAACTCTCTTCTTCCTCTCTTTTCTTTTCTTCCCTCTATTCATCTCTCTCTCTCTCTCTCTCTCTCTTATCCCATGGCCTCATCTTCCTTTTTCTCCCTCCCCCTCTCTGGCAGGCGTCCCACCGCACTGTAGAGTGATGGTGGAAGAGCACAACACAGCACTCGTCTCACGCCATAATAAAGTTTCTCTTCGTTTACACTTGAACCAACGCTCTGCTCTTGCGTTACTAGCGCAGTGCTAAAACTAAAATATTGGTCATCCCCATAAGGGTATGAGGTAATGGTCATCCCCATAAATCTCTCTACAATTCTCTCTCATCTCCCCCAACTGATAATTTCTCCCGCTCTGTTCTCTCAGCCCCTCTAAAGTGATTCTATTCTTGTTCACTCGTACAGACTCTTTAATGCTCTTTTTTTCTCTTTAACTCCCTACCAGTTTTTCTGTTTTTCACACTCTGTCACACTCCTATTCTAACCCTACTCTCCATCTCTCTCTCTCTCACACACACACACATACTCTCTCTCTCTCTCTCTCCTTCTCTCTCTCTCTCCTTTTCCAAAAACAGTTGGGTTTGCTGACTCAGCATGTGCTCCCTCTGTCTGACCTTCAGGACCAGATGCTCACTGGCTCTGGCTCCATCTTTCCCCTCTTCCACATCAGTGCCCAGACACCCTCTCCTCTCTCCTCCACTCCTCTCCTCCCCTCTCCTCCTCCCCTCTCCTCTTCTCCCCTCTCCTCCTCTCCTCTCCTCCTCCCCTCTCCTCTTCTCCCCTCTCCTCCTCTCCTCTCCTCTTCTCCTCTCCTCTCTCCTCCCTCCTCTCCTCCCTCTCCTCCTCTCCTCTCCTCCTCTCCTCTCTCCTCCTCTCCTCTCCTCTCCTCCCCTCTCCTCTTCTCCTCTCCTCTCTCCTCCTCTCCTCTCCCCCCTCTCCTCTTCTCCTCTCCTCTCTCCTCCCTCCTCTCCTATTTCCTCCTCTCCTCTCCTCTCTCCTCCACTCCTCTCCTATTTTCCTCCTCTCCTCTCTTCTCCACTCCTCTCCTCTCTCCTCCTCTCCTCTTTCCTCCTCTCTTCTCTCTTTCTTTCCCCTCCTCTCTTCTCTTCTCTTCTCCTCTGTTCTCTCCTTCTCTTACTCTAATGTTGATTTGTAGTATTTAAAGGGCGAACATTGTTTTAATAAAGTAGTGTGACGCCTCTCTCACCTCTCTCCTCTTCTCCCCGGCTGTCCACTCTTCTCTTCTCTCCTCCCCTCTCCTCCTCCCCTCTCCTCTTCTCCTCTCCTCTCTCCTCTTTCCTCCTGTCTTCTTCTCTCCTGTCTCCTGCCCTCCTCTCCTCTCCATTCCAGTCCTATCTTCTCCTCTCTCCTTTCACCCTCTCTCCTCCACTCTTGTCTCTCTCTCTCCTCCTCCTCTCTCCTCTCTCTCCTCTCATTTTCTCTCTTCTCTCACCCCCCCCACCCCTCTCCTGCTCCACTAATGGGGCTTAAAGGCCTGCATTAGCGCCAGGCTGGTTCACTGTGAATTAGCCCGGCTTTTTTGCTGCCATGCGTGGGCACGTCAAACACACACGTGGCATCACGCCGTCTGGTCAGGGGAACGGCCATGCACACACGTGTGTGTGTCTGTGTGTGTGAGTGTGTGTGTGTGAGAGAGAGAGAGAGAGAGAGAGAGAGAGAGAGAGAGAAAGAAAGAAAGAAAGAAAGAGAGAGAGAGAGAGAAAGACACTGGGAACAAAAGAGTTACAGAAATATATATTGTGACACTTTGCTTTGACAACACATGTACAGTACTTAACTGTAAATAAAGATACTTGAACTGATTTAAATTGAACTGAAATGAAATTAATGAAATCCAATTGAATTGAATAAAGAGAGCGAGGCGGTCGGCATGGCGTCAGTGCTTTGTCATCTCTTTATGACTCATCTGCAGGTGCTGATATTAGAGAGGCCTTAGTTCTGTTTGAACCCCCCCCACACACACACACAATGAGTCCCATCACCACCAACCTTCAGCATCCCCCTACCCCATACACACAAGCACAGACACACACATGCACAGACACAGACACAGACACACACACACACACACACACACACACACATACACACACACAGACTGGAGCATGAAGGTGGAGCAGGGCTATTACAGTCGGAGTGACCATTGCAATTGCAGCGGGCGTCTGCGGAGAGGACAGGAGAGGAGGCGTAGGTGATTAGCGGCGGATGTCAGAAGTGAGGGCTGCACTCGTTAGTGATGATGGGAGGACCAGCCCCATCCTGTGCCGCTCACACACACTCACACACGTTCACACACACCCACACACACTCGCAACTGGGCTCGGCTCCTGCACACGCCAGGAACCTGGCACTCTGTACTGGTGTGTGTGTGTATGTGAGAGTGAGTGAGTGTGGGTGAGTGTGTGTGTGTGTATGTGTGAGTGTGAATATGTAAGTGTGTGTGTTATGCGCATGTGTGTGTGTGTGTGTGTGTGTGTGTGTTTGTGAGGAATGGAACTATGCTGAGACCATGACTCAGTACCTTCATTAGAGCTTTCCCACTGGTTAATGACAAACACACACACACCCCACACACACATGCACAAACACCCATAACACATAAACAAAGTCCCCCCACACACACACACACACACACACACTCATACATAGAACAGGGCGAGGTCATTTTAACATGTCCACTGGCTGTACCCAGTTAGCCTCATCCCCAGCTGTAGGAAACTCCACACCTCCTCCTCCACTTCATCACTCTCCTCCTCCTCTTCATCTTCCTCCACACCACACACTTCCTGTGTTAAAATGGCTGCCCTCTGTCCGTGAGGTGTTTGCCATCCGCCATTTGAAAAAAAAAAAAAAACATGCTTGCCACTTCTCTTTTCCATGAATACTACTGGTGATTGGTGATTCTTTTTTCTTCTAGGACACACCATATTTGCAAGGATATATTCATGAATATTAAAATTAAGATTGATATTTGGCTTTAGATTGTGTGTTGATTTTAACATATTACATTTTAATAAATCATGTTATGGAAATGTCAGAAATGTATTTGAATATTAAAAACATTAAATTTTTATTGTTCGTTTGTTAACCATTTCTACTCTAAATGAAAGGTCACTAAATGAGAGTCAGTCTTAAAGGTCAGTGTGTGTGCCTGCTTGTTGTCATGGATATGTGAGACTGCAGCATCGAGTGGCCACAGCGCTTGACCTCGGAGGGGTTAATGGGCCTGTCCTCACACGGGACCAGGTTTCCCCAAACAGTCTCAGGAGTGATATAACACACGCACAGAGAAACCATATCTCACTCAGATTGCACAACACCATCCTCCAGGGGGTGTATGTGTGTGTGTATGTGTGTGTGTATGTGTATGTGTATGTGTATGTGTATGTGTGTGTGTATGTGCATGTGTATGTGTATGTGTGTGTGTGTGTGTGTGTGTTTGAGAGAGAGAGAGCTGCAGATATGGATGAGATAAGAGGAATATTTGACACTATATTTCTTATATTAATTTCCATTGAATTATTTTTCTTATATTAAGTTCCATTTAATTATTAAGATATCAAAGGCAGTACACTGTATGTATGTAAATGCTGCAGTCATGCTAACACCGTTTCTTGACTTCAGTTTAGCTAAACTGATAAGGGGAGGGAGATAAAGAGAGTGGGAGGGATATAGCCCGAAGGTCTTTCAACATTGCATGGCTGAGTGTAGCTTCAATGTTTGCATGTGTGTGTTACATGGTGTGAATGAAGCGGTGCATGTATGTGTGTACAAGCCCATGAAAATGTCGGTGCCCATGTTCATGACCGTCTGTGTGTGTGTGTGTGTGTGTGAGAGAGAGAGAGAGAGAATGTGTATGCTGGGTTCACTCATGGGGTTGTTTCATATTTTTAGCAGCAGATCAAGCATCCCAGAAACCGGATCAATTGCAGTGTCCGCTCCATTCTGTTGACCTCTGAACTCCTGGCAGGGAAGATATCCTTCCTCAATGACCTTCTGTCATTGTTTGAGTGTCCGCCAAGCCATGGATCATCCCCAGATGACCCATTCAACGGCTCAGACTTACTCGCTCAGTAAAATCACCAGCTTTCAGGTCCAGTGTTTTGCAGTGGAGAGTGAAAGTGGCAGCACGTCTAAGACCCACTGCATTAGTACAATAGGTTTACTTAATCTCACAATCTCCTCTGAGTAGTTTTCTAACTGTAGGTCACTTTGAACTCTGTGAGTGTGTTTCTAAGAATGTGTGTCTTAGTGTAGGTGCACTTGGAAGATAATGCAAGTGTTTATTTTTGGGGCATCATTTAGTGCAATGAGGAATCCCAGTATTGGTGATGTCCTACTGGATTGGCAGCCATTTCAGTAAATATTAGACAGTACTGTGCTCCTCTGATGAGGAGACAGTATAACAATGTTTTATGCAAATAAAAAGCAAAACAAAATCATGCACTGGCCAGTGGCCACAGTTGTGTATGATCGTGTATAGTTGATTTTAAAAACAACATTCCAGGTGGTTACCTGCGTCAGTCGATCCGACCCACGTACCCCAGGCTCGAGATGCACACTGAAATCAGGGCCCTGGAGCTTCTCACTTACTCATGACAGAATTGACAGAAACAAACTGTTTCACCGTTAGACCAAACGTTAAATCAAAAGCCTCACGGCTGTAGAGCGACATTAACAAATATATAACATTAGGATGCATGCAGGATATAACACACATTAACAAATATATAACAGGATGCAGGATATAACACACATTAACAAATATATAACATTAGGATGCAGGATATAACACACATTTACAAAGATATAACGTTAGGATACAGGATATAAGATGGCATAATGTTTAGGAGTTGAATCTAGTACGAAACAACTCGGTAACATACTTGTGGCTCTAGTGCTAAAGCCATTTAATAGTTTAAAGAAGTAACATGATTGACATTTGAAGTATAGTGAATAATAACAAATACTACACCTCCACACTGAACAAAGATGCAGAGAGAATGAGCCGAGCATGGCACTGTTTGCTCTGTGGCGTGTATCATTATTGTAACCTGACCCTAGCCAGATGAATTTTGCTCCGCCTAGCTCCACTCATCCATCTGGAACCGATCCATTGAAGTGTTGCTTCAGAAGGCTGGGCCTAATCAAAAAATGCTTGCATATGATTGAATAAGCCACTTGTCCATCATCTATTGACGTGCTACTTCAACCACTCACATGAAGCCAACCCGTGGCGCTGATAACTCACAGTCGCTTTCTCAGCTATGTCACATCTATGAAACTCCCTTTTCGTCCTGATTGGCTGTACCATAAAATCGGTTGCAGAAATCATTCTCAATGGAAGAGGTCCCAGATGGATGTGAGTGAAGCTAGGCGGAGCTAAGCGGAACGAAATTCATCTGGCTAGGGTCAGGTTATCATTATTGAGGGTTAACGATGAAGTTCCATTGGTGCTGTCATGAACTGTCTAACTACACAATCAAAGAGAGAAGTCGTTGTAAAATAATCTATGATCTCCGATTCATTTCTTGCTGCGCTAGGTTAGGCATGTTGCACATGTCGTTACCCCTGTGTCATTTGCAAGACAGCATCAAAGTTGAAACATTAATTGATTAAATATCAATGAGTGGGCAATTTCTGATGTTTGTCAACTGACCTGGACAAATAGGTGGTCGGTTGTACATGTCCTCATGCAATAGTATCATTGTAAAACTAGCATTAGCTTCTTGAGGTACATTAGCCCTTGAGCTAATGTTAGCCTCAGCATAACAACAGTTGTCTCATGCACAATAGTTGTCTCATAGCCTAATAGGCATGCCCTTTCATTTATTCCAATTGCTCATAAGGTTTGAGGTGTGAGCATGTAGATGAAAAACAAAACAAAATCAACACATTCATATTTTATTGGCACATGTTTACATTGACATTTCATCATATTTCATCTTGACATACACACATGTCTTCTTCCTCTGTGGCAGTGTTGGCAAACACCTTATAACCGATCAGCTGCCCCCTACTGGCCACGGTAGAGAACTACTAACCTTCAGGAGCCGATAACCCAATGAATCCGAATGAGTTAAGGCTTTAATCAGAGAGAAGAATGAAAAGTACATTCCCGTAGATATGCCACTCCCAGTATTAAACTAAGGGCTGCCAGAATTTGCAGGTGTTTTCTGAATAAGCAGGTCTTGTGGCCTTTGCAGTGCACGTGTTGTGAAATCGATGAAGGTGTTTTCTGAATGTGGAGGTGTTTTCTGAATATACAGTTGTTGTGGCTTTTGCATGTGTTGTGACCTTTCTCGGCCACCGTAGGAAAGGCCGCAGTTTGCACACATTGTTTTTTATTGCACAGGCACACGCCTTCTTCAGTGTGCACAGTGTTATAGCTACATTGGTCGCTAGCTCTTCTTGTTGCTAAGCTAGCAAAACCTTGCTGTCTGTTGAGCCTTAACCTCATCAAATTAGAGAAAGCAGAACAAGAGTGGATAATGGTAGTAAAAACTACTTCACACATCCCTCGTAGATCCACTTGCTTTACATACTGTTTGCATTCAAAATACTTGGATAGTACTCACTGGTTTCATTGACGCTAGCCTCGAACTAGGCCATGTATGAAGTGTAGGCTACCATGATATTCTAAATATAGTCTTTGACATCACTCATCCATCTTTAGTGTGGAATGCATTTTTCAGAATAGAATGTTCTGAGAATGTTCTGAGCCTCAGCAGTAAAAAGCAGCAGCTCCAGGCTGAGGAGAGTTCTGTGTTTCTTTGACAACCCCTGCTGTGTCGCGGGGTTCCGCAGAACCTCCCACGTGTTCACAAAAAACAGCTCTCTCACTCTGTCACACACACACACACACACACATGCACTCTCTCTCTGTCTTTCTATCTCTCTCACTCTCTCTCTTTCAAACACAATCAGTCACACTGTCATTCACACAGTCATTAACACAGGCACAAACACACACACACCCTCTGAAATAGTCAGTCACACTGTCAAAATACATATACTATACTTGCACACACAAACCCATTGATACTTATGCTCTCACACACACACTCACATGTACACACACAGTGGGTGGAATGAGCCATAATTTACCCCAGTCTGCTGGTCTCCATGGGAGACAATTGGTCTCCTTCTAGACTCTTAGCCGTGAGTCACTTCCCTGCTCACACAGCCTGCTCACACACACACGGACACACACACACATACTGTAGATTCACTGCTCTGTCTTCCTTGTGGACACTCCACTCTCTCTGCTTGTTGTTTATTTTATCTTGTGTCTCTTTCCGTCTGATCTCCTTGTGGTCCTGAGTCTTAGCTCGCTTTCAGGGTGGCAGTTTTGCGGCATTAATGCGCTCTGACCTCTCGACCTTGCCAGGATCACCGTGGGGTCACTTAATCAGATTCCCCTTGGAAACAAGGTCACCTGTTCATCAGGGCCCGGCGCCTAGTGACGACCAGCCGTACGGAGAGTTTACACAACAGGCTTTAATGAGGCTCTGATGGACGTGGAGTGTTGTTCGTATGTGTGTGTGTGTTTTTAATCTGTATGTGGATTGTGATTGTGTTTGATGGTTATGCTCCTCTTGATGATGTGTGTGTGTGTGTGTGTGTGTGTGTGTGTGTGTGTGTGTGCGCATTTATTGCATTCTTCATTATTGTGTACGTACAGTGTGTGTGTATGTATGTATATGTGTTGGTTGATGTGTGTGCATGTGCCGGTGTTTGTGGTTTGTTTGTGAGAAGAGTGTGTGTGTGTGTGTGTGTGTGTGTGTGTGTGTGTAAGTGTAAGTAAGTAAGTACACCAGGCAGTAGGTATTAAAAATGCACGGTGCTTCAGTGCTTGCTCCCTCTATTGTGTGTTTTCTCCAGCGTTCATTTTTAATCATCGGGAGCGCCTGGCGGTGCGTGCATCCACGCATCGATTATTGACACACTGGATTTTGTTTATTCCCTCCCTTATTTATTTATTTTGCATGTGTTATCTCATAACCCCTCCCCCTCTGGGACTCCTGACCAATCAATCTGCTCCTGTCTGTTCCTAAACCCCTCCCCCTCACTCATGTTAGGCAGTCGCTGCTACGGAGGCTGAGGAAGCCAATTATTGGATTTTTAAAATGACAGTCGCATTTAAAGTGTCCTTCCATCGTGGAGCTTTTTGTCACATTTTTCTGCCTTTAAAGGGAATTGTCCAGATTCATATTGTCAGGAAATCCATTTTAGTATCAGCTGAGAGCTTTCTTCCTGGCCTCTCTGTTTTACTCGCTCGCTCGCTCTCTCTCTCTCTCTCTCTCTCTCTCCACACACACAGTGTACACACACACACATGCACATACTCACTCTCTCCCTCTCTCTTTCCCTCCCTCCCTCCCTCTCTCGCTCCCCGCCCCCTCTCTCTCCCTCCCACTCTCCGGCTCGTGCTCTACACACGCACACACATACGCGCATACACACACACACACACACACACACACACACACACACGCACGCTCACTCCCTACCTCACTGTCAGCCGTGGTGGTTGGAGGCAGCTGCTCTTGTTTGTCAGAGAGTTCCCTCTCTCTTCTCTCCTCTTTTCTCTCTCTCTCTCTCTCTCTCTTATCTCTTCCTCTCCTCCCTTCTCGGCATCTTTCTCTCTCTCCATCACTCTCTCCCTCACTCTCTTCCTCCACTTCTCCAGTTTTTTTTTGCCTTGGGAGAGGAAGGGGGGCTGTTAGGCAAAGAGGGGCAACAACACAAAAGGAAAGAAGAAGTGCACCTCTTGGCAAGTGGGGCAAAAAAACAATGTTCTCCCCCCCCGCCTGAAGACGCGCGGGTGGATTAGGTGACTATTCTGAGCCCTAATAAGATTAGTGTATGTGTGTGTGTGTGTGTGTGTGTGTGTGAGAGAGAGCAGACATGGGTCGTGGCGGCGTGGTACCTTTTGTTGATCTCCCGCGGGAGCGCTCCTCCGTCTTGTCTGCTGGATCCACCGCCGCTGATGCTGCCGCTGCTGGGAATGGCCAGCTGATTCCGACTCGGATGCCGCGCGAGGCTGGAGCAACGCGGGCGGATGCCCGGGAATAGAGACTGCCCGCTCGCTCGCTCGCCCGCACGCACGCACGCCCGCCCGCTCGTGTGTGTGTGTGCCGGTCGGCGTTGTCGTCGGCTCTGCCGCCGTCGCCGCTGACGCTTCCGCGGAGAGGAGCGGCTTTTTGCGCTCGCATAGCCGCCGGTGGACAACATGAAGTACCAGAAATACATCACTGTCATGCAGATGGCCATGGGGGTGACGGCCTCCAACAAAGATATTATCCCTCCCAAGAGGATGCTGTGGTGAGTACCCAACACACACGCCACAGACAGAGTGTGTACGAGTGAGCGAGCGCTTGTGTCTTTCTTTTGGAGCGAAGGATGGCTTGGCAAGGGGGAGAAAAGGAGAGAGAGGCATTAGGCAACCCTTACAGTCCACTGTAATGACCAGCGAGAGAGAGAGAGAGGAGGTACCCAGCCA
>NC_063209.1:15787245-15802245 GCF_017589495.1 Alosa alosa | reverse complement strand
ACCAGCAGAACGCGCAGTTTACGTGGTATTTATCAAACCTGGAGTTCATCAGGAAATCAGCGCCTTTCTCCACCCCTTATCGCAATTTGCGAACGTTCACAACTGAACAGCATACTTAAATCACAAGCGCAGTTGAATGAAGTTAACTGATGACAACATTAAAAAGAATTAAGCGTATAGCGATCATGAAATAATACAATACATGATAAGATGTCAACAAACAGGGAGATAATGAAGAGCAGTAGTTCTACTCAAACTACTTGTGCACATAGGCTATGGAAGATTGGTCAAATCTAGCAAGTAGGAAAGTTTAAGTGAATGACGTGAAAGTGAAAGTAAGACATTCGAAAGGCCAAAGAAAGTTAAGGTTGCTTTTGATATAGTATAAAGACACAAAACTGGTGCTTTGAATTGCGATTCTGTTGTCTTTGAAAGTTCCTCTTATTGACGATTCTAACTGCAATTTGGATTAACACCTGCTTCTACAAGGCAGAAATATTTCAGCACAAAATAGACGTGCGCTTTCATGGGCAGTTTTCATGCATACAGGGGAATACGTAATTAGTTGCGCTTTTTTACGTTTCTCCTCCCATCTTTTAACACAAAACTCCCACTTTCCCCTGACCCTCCTATGAATGCATATGCATGACATGGGAAAGTGCAAATCGCCATTCTCAGCTCCCGTGAATGGCAGTCTGCGCTTTTACCTCGCTGCGGCCTGTTTGTACACACATGTACCTCGCCATGTTTTTACGAGCACGTTGCAAAACAAATACGCCTGAAGTGGACACAAAAGCGTTAGTACATCTTGCCCTCTGTCTCTCTGTCTGTCTCTCTAGTACTCTAGTACTCTTGAAATTCCCCTTGGGGATCAATAAAGTATCTATCTATCTATCTATCTATCTATCTATCTATCTATTTATCTACTCCTTTTCATGACTTCTGTCTCTGTCATATTAAAACAATGTCAACATTTTCTGTATACCTTCACTGTTAGCCTAATGTTCTTACAGTTTAATTCACTTGAACTCACTCATTTTAATGGACAAAAATCAATACATATTCCATACACATGTAATCACGCAATCCATGCGCTGGTACCATCATACACACAATCACACACTCTCACACACACACACAAAGCCTTCACACACACACACACACACACACACACACATGCACAGTAAATGCGGAGACAGGGACCATTTAACAGGCTCATGATTGCGGCGCTCTAATGTCGCTCTAATGGCTCCAGTTTGGGAAAAGACACAAACACACATCCATAAAAATAGAGCAGCGCAAGAGGAGAAGAGATCGGTGCCTGAGGATGCTGACAGTGACTACCCATCAGACTCTGAGTGCCCTGAAACAAGTGTGATGTGTTGTGTGATGTGTTTGTGTGTAAGTGTGTGTGTGTTTGCGTGTGTGGGTGTGTGTGTTTGTATGTGTGTGTGTGCGTTCACTTGTGTGCGTGTGTTTTTGTGTGTGTGTGTTTGTGTATTTGTGTATTTGTGTGTGTGTGCATTTCTTTTGTGCGTGGGTGTGTGTTTGTGTGTGTGTGTGTGTGTGTGTGTGTTTGTATATTTGTGTGTGTGTATGTGTGTGTGTGAGTGTGTGAGAGTGTGAGAGTGTGTGAGAGTGTTGTGACAGCGTTAGAGAGCGGATGTTTGTATGTGTGTGTGTGCGTTCACTTGTGTGCGTGTGTTTTTGTGTGTGTGTGTTTGTGTATTTGTGTGTGTGTTTGTGCATTTCTTTTGTGCGCGGGTGTGTGTTTGTGTGTTTGTGTGTGTGTGTGTTTGTATATTTGTGTGTGTGTATGTGTGTGTGTGTGAGTGTGTGAGAGTGTGAGAGTGTGTGAGAGTGTTGTGACAGCGTTAGAGAGCGGACGTCCAAAGCTCTGAATCAGTTGCCCACTCCCCTACAGGCAGAGTGACTCATTCCCATCATGACAAACACGAGACCCAAAATAAGATGGAAACTGTCAAATAGGCCACAGAGATAAGAGTGGACACACACACAGACACACACACACACACACACACATACACACATGCATAACAAACAAACAAATAAAATATGTTGAGAAGTTCTACATATATCTGGCATATAGATGCCACGTATGCTCATATGTACACAATAAACACTTTGCATGAAGCCTTATTCATATCACTTCTTAAGATGACACATTGAGCTGACGCTTTATATTCCATCACATTAATATTAAGAATTTAAAAAAATATTTAGATGTTGATTATTGTCATTATCATCAACGTCTATCAACAACATATTGATGCTATGCTACGCTATACTGGCCCATGTGGGTGCTATGCTACGCTACACTAGCCCATGTGGGGTGCTATGCTATGCTACGCTACACTGGCCCTTGTGGGTCCTACGCTACACTGGCCCATGTGGGTGCTATGCTACGCTACACTGGCCCATGTGGGTGCTATGCTATGCTACACTGGCCCTTGTGGGTGCTATGCTACGCTACACTGGCCCATGTGGGTGCTACGCTATGCTACACTGGCTAACACAAGCTCCTAGACACACAGGCCGAAGAAGAAGAGAGAAGAAGAAGCTGTCCTCTTTCCAGTAAAAACAGGAGGCGCACACTCCATCTGAAGGCCTCAGGCCTAGTCTGGAAGTCATGCATAGACAGACACGCTCTCTCGCTCTTTCAAACACACACACACACACGTGAACATAGACACACAGTCATATGCTCTGATACACACATTCCTTGCACGCTCGGATACCAGTATGCATTCATATGCAGATGCAGAAACAAACACACACAGACATACACACACACACACACACACACACACACACACACACACACACACACACATATCTATGGAATTAACCTATGCAGAAATGCATAGAGGCTCACATACAGACACGTGTATGTGTGTGCACACATTAACACACACACACTATGCAGATTCACAAATGTGTACTCATCTGTTATTGCTTATTATTATCTAGATCACAGATACATCTATAAATTGGTTAATCCATTGAGTAAGCAGCAGTGTTGTAAATAATTATTGGATAAGCATTAATGAATGATTATAGAGAGCAGCTAGTGCTCCCACACTGATTAATGTTCTAAAACGTATCGACAGAACCCCCATGTGGTTCCCTGGCCAAGTAAACGTTGGCTGAAGTTGCTTAATTGTGAGTGTTTTGTTCTGCTGAAGGTATAGGTCCTGTCTCCAAGGTTACAGGGGCACAGGTGTATAGCACCTTTGAGCAAAGGTCATCACGTAGTTGGCTGGCTATAGCTACTCTGCATAGGTCAGCCCATTACGACCAAAGCTCATCTCGTCCCTAAAGGGCTATCCTGCACTTTTGGGAAACTCACAGTGGAACTGTGGGGGCCTGGACATCACTGATGTCATTTGAAAAAACGTGACTTAACCTCCAAAACTACTAATCCATTTTTACTTTGCTTGATGGGTGAGTTCATAACACATTCATAGCAGCTGTCATAAACTGCACATAAAGCATTCATGACTGTTTCATGAGACATGACTCAACATTCATAACAAACCTTTCATGAATGTGGAAGACAGAATGACAACAACTTGTCAAAATAAAAGTCCAACAAGTCGCAAAGCAGAATTGCCATTTTTCTCTTCAGCCTTTGTAAATATTTCATGAATATCTTATGAAGTCTACATCGAATGTCACTTTACTATACAAGTTGTGAAGTATTCGTAATCACTGAGTTTAACACTGGGAGTTAGCCTAAACTAGCCTACATTCAGCTGACCCTTATTTGTTAACCTGGAACGGTTGGACAATGGACATTCCTAGTAGCAAATGATGAGAAATTATCTGCAAAGGTTACATCATAAAACAAATTATTTTTTATTAAATAAAAAAATTATTTGCTTGACCATGTTCTGTCTTTTTGGCACTGGAGTAGCCCATTGACTCAGATGTGACGTGATCAGGTAAGAGGTTTGGAACAAAAACGGCAATGCTGCTTTGCGATTGTTGGACTTTTATTTTGACAAGTTGTCGTCGTTCTGTCTTCCACATTCATGAAAGGTTTAGTATGAATGTTGAGTCATGTCTCATGAAACAGTCATGAATGCTTTATGTGCAGTTTATGACAGCTGCTATGAATGGACATGTCAGATGGACTTTGGAGGACGTTGGCAGATGGTTGAGGATATTTATCTCCACCTTGAGAAGGATGATGTCTTCAGCCTGAACCCAGAAAGCATGTTGACAGTGGTCACTGCGTGGACACGTTTGGTCTTGTAGGACAACAGTAAGGGGCGACTCTCCAAGCCTGGTTTTAAGGGGGGGGGGGGGAGCCCAGTTTTCACTGTGTGGACAGAATGTAACGTTAATGTTACATTATGAACCACCTTGAGAAGTATGATTCAAATCACATAACACATACATACACACACACACACACACACACACACACACACACACACACACACACACACAGTTTGTGAGGAGCTACAAGTCACTTCTTATAGGCGCCTGTTTGTGTGTGTGTGGTGTGTGTGTGTGTGTGTGTGTGTGCGCATGGGGTCACAGCATGGGGTCATATCAGGGGTGAGTGGGTTGTGGTGCTCTGTCAGGTCCGATGCAGGTCTCCACGTCTAAGCCGACTGGCCATCTGTCACCGCTGTCTGGCCCACCTAATGCAAAGGATAGACACCCGACACACACACATACATACATGCACACACACACAAGGTCAGAGAGGGTGAGAATAACCAACCAAACCAAACTGTGTGTGTGTATGTGTGTCAGTGTGTGTATATGTGTGTGTGTGTGTGTATGTATCAGTGTCAGTGTTGTGTGTGTGTGTGTGTGTGTGTGTGTGTGTGTGTGTGTGTGTGTGTGTGACCCTCTTGAGGTTGCCCACTTGTGTGTGATGAATGCTCTTTGCTTTGTGAGGACTCCTGCTGGCTGTAAGCGCATAGATGGGCTAATCTGTTGCCTCTGCGGACAATCTCCCTCCCTCCCTCCCTTCTTCTCTCTATCTATCTCTTCCTCTCTTTCTCTCGTTGTACCCTCCTTCGGGTGGACACCTGTGTCCAGGTCAAAACAACAACACGCATCACTTCCTGTGTGCCCGGGGACTACAGAGGCCTCTGGAGGGCGAAAACCTCCCCTACTCCCTCTCGACACACACACACACACACACACACACACACACACACACACACTAACCTGCCCCTCTCCCTTTACTCCCTCTCAACATACACACAGACAGACAGACACACACACACTGTATTTCTAAGACCTGAAAGCCAACAACAACTTGAGAGAGAATGTATTGCCTGCCATGAGAGGAACCAGTGGTGTTTCTGGTCTGGGGACAACAGCTGTGAAGTTATGGCTTGGAGGAACTCTTTCTACACTCTCCATATATTATCCAAGTTCCCTAGCCATATAAGGGTAATGTTTGTAACAGTTGCTTGGTCCTTGACTTGGCTCCAATGGGTTTTAAACAATAGCTTTCACTGCATCCTTTTACTTTAAGCCTGGAAAGGCTATAAGTTGTGTGGAAAACTGCCTTTAAGTTACTTTGCATTTCAGATCCTTGGGGATCATCTACTTGAACTACATCTCTTCCAGCGTCATAATCTATTTACATTAGCACCTAGAACTTTCTTGTGTGTGTGTGTGTGTGTGTTTGTGTGAGTGTGTTAGTGTAAGTATGTGTGTGTGTGTCCAGATGAAGAGCTCCCTGCCCATTCATCGAGATGCAGATTTCCTCTGTGTGTGTGTGTGTGTGTGTATCTGTGTGTTTGAAGTCGGATGAGAGCTGCTTTCTATGACACATACGTTCGCCGGCATCTCTCTAATCTGCTGTTGCTGGCGTGGTAATCTCCCCCACTTGGATAAAGGCGTCGACAGGAGACTAGATGGGACTGTGAGACGTTAACTCCAGATTAGCACCCAGTGCCAGGACACTTATCTCCGCACAATGACTTTCAGCACCACAGGTGTGTGGACAGCAGCCAGAAGTTAGCAGAGATATAATAGCGCAATCAGGGGTGGAAATTAAAACGTGAAAATGTGTACATCTACCAGCCACTGGCAGGTTTTTTGGTCAAATTCACCAGCCACTCAATAATAAATTATTACTTTATATCTGAAATCTACCAGCCACTTCCATGTTTGACCAGCATTTGGCTGGTAGCTGGTGCTACAGCTGGTGTGATTTCCATCCCTGAGTATATGCAATGACAACCTTGCAATGACAAGCAAGGTCATCGAAGTCATAAGATGCCATAAGAAGCCCTCTGTCTGTTCTTTTGCCCCCGTCTGTTTGTTTTGTGAAATGGTTCAACAGCTGACTTTCGAGATCGAATGTGGCGATTTTACTATTAACTTTATAAAACGTAAAAGGAGTAGACGACAAGACTGAAGAAACAAAAGCTCTGACCCGGTCAGCCATCGATTAACCCAGATGCACTTGCAGCTCCAGTGGCGTCCGGCGTCCGGTGCCCGTGGTGCTCCAGACGTGCCGGCTGGGTGGGGGTGATATAGATAGCTGTGGGTAGCCCAGGCTGCGGGAGCCTGGCGGCCGGCGGAACAGCCATTTATTCAGCCTCGGTGGTGTTTGTCGTCCCCTCGGTGTTCCAAAGCCCCCTGCAGAGTCCAGACGCCATCTGCAGCAAGAGCAGGGCTCTCATTCATCAGAGTGGCACACACAGACACACTCACACACACACACACACACCACACAGACACCCACAGACAAAACACACACACATACACTCATATACACTCAAGTGACACAGCATAACACAGAAGTTCGCAATGAGAGAGAGACCTCTGCTCAACTCAGACACAGCTTTAAGGAGTCCACGCACAGACATAGACACACACACACACACACACACACACACACACACACACACACAGACGCATCCCAGAGGAGCACATTACCTGAAGCGGAGGTGTCAGGTGTTGTGTTTCAGAGGCTCTTGCAGATTTGGCTGTGCCCTTGCCGTCTGGGCTGAGTGCTGCTGATGGCTGCTGGGAGAGAATGGCGGGACCAGGACAACAGCAGCCCACAGCAACACTGAGCTGGGCCTAGGGGCGCACACACACTCACAACAACAACAACACACACACACACACACACACACACACACACACACTCACAACACACACACACACACACACACACACACACACACACACACACACACACACAGAAAAAGACTAAGATCTCTCAATAAAGCTGGAAAAGACGTGTCTACGTATTCAAGTGACAGAAACAGACGTAGACAACATGCTTGGCCACTGTGAGCAACATATGTGCAGATATGGCCTGCAGCTTGTGCATGACAGAACCGGGGCTGACGCATGCCGGAAGGCCTGTCGTCTTCGTCTTCCTCATCACCATCATCATCCTCAACAACATATTTGTCTTTATTATTAGCTTCTTCACCATCATCACAGAATACAAGGCCTAAGCGTCGTTCAGACCATCCTCGCTGTTCAGTTCCGTGGTCACTGTTCCGGTGTTCTACTGTCTTTCTTTTTATTCTCTCGATTCACACAGAATCCGTGACAGCCGTGCGTCCCTGTGGAGTAGAGTTGATCTTTTGGCAATGAGCGACATTTTAGAGCACAGTTTAGGAGATGAGCTGTATGTGTGTGTGTGTGTGTGTGTGGGGTGTGTGTGTGTATGTGTGTGATCTATGTCATTGCGTGACCTGTGATGGTGTGTGTTTGTGTGTGTGTGTGTGTTCATGTGAGCGGAATCTGTATATTAGTGTATGTTTTTGTGCGTGAGTTTGTTAGTGTGCAAATTTTTGTGCGTGTGCATTTTTGTGCTTGTTAGAGTGTGTGTGTTTGTGTTTGTAAGAGTGCACGTGTGTGTGTGTCTTTGTGTGTGTGTGTGTGTGTGTGTGTGTGTGTCTGTGTGTGTGTGTGTATGTGTCTTTGTTAGAGTGCATGTGTGTGTGTGTGTTTGTTAGAGTGCACGTGTGTGTGTGTGTGTGTGTGTGTATGTGTGTGTGTGTGTGTGTGTGTATTTGTGTGTGTGTGTGTGTGTGTGTGTTTAGTGCAGAGAGAGAGCTTGTCCTTCTGGGCCACTGTGCTTTTGGGCTGCTGGTGAATGAGTAAGAGGCCAGCACAGACCAGAGTGCCCCTCAGACATGGAGAACACACTGAGTCACACAAGATTACCGAGTACACACACACACACACACACACACACACCACACACACACACACACACACACACACACCACACACACACACACACACACACATAACACACACACACACACACACACACACACACACACACACACACACACACACACACACACACACAAACACACTCACACACAGACATACATGTGCACACATACATACACACCCACTTTCATATGTACACACGTACACACACACACACTTTCACACACCAGCTTGCTGACTCACACCGTCACGCACACACGGAGAGACTGTTCTAATTAAGGCTTCCCTGTTCCCTCTCCTCCTCTGTCCAAAGTGTTTGTGTTTATTTGACCTTGAGCTTAAAACAAGCTTTAAATAGAGCAATGACAAAGCAAACCATGGCAACAATGTGTGTGTGTGTGTGTGTGTGTGTGTGTGTGTGTGTGTGTGTGTGTGTGTGTGTGTGTGTGTGTGTGTGTGTGTGTTAGTGTGTCTGTGTCTGTGTGTATTTGTTTTGTTCTATAGTTTTTGCCTCTGGGTGAGTGAGAGATAAAATAAAGGTTATACCAATAGTCTCTCTTACCTCTCTCTTTATACTGGTAATGACTGTAATCTGTCTTAAAGTCAGCCACAACTAAATCGGCAGCTGAACACAGTAGGCATTCATAGCATTCAGTGTGGTCTGTTTTACTCAGTTCACTGAGTTCAGGTTTGGCGAGGAACGGATGAGTTTCTATCTAAAGTGAGTTACACTTCCCCCTCAAAATGGCTAATGTGCCAAATGCCGTCCACAAAACACAGAGACACATATCAGCTAACAGTGCTTTCACACTGCTGACAGATTGAACAACAAAGTGAAATGTTTCAAAGATTCAGTGCTGGATTCTCTCAAAGTGAAACGTTTCAGAAACTCAGGACTGTATTCTCCCAAAGTGAAACATTTCAGAAACTCAGGACTGGATTCTGAAAGTATATTAACTTTGATTTCCATCAAAATTATTATAATGATAACTAGATGTACCGCAGAGCGGTACAAAATATGACCGCCGCCCAGTCCAGCACATGTTTTCCACAAAAATAAGTCACCTTGAAAGGCATATATGATTCTAATTGTCTCACTGAATTGCATTATGCACACTCAATTCTCACTGGTATCTGCTAGACAACAAGTACCAAAACATGATTAGTTCATAGATTTCACATGTAATATACATTTTTATACAACCCCACCCCATCTTGCCTGTTCATAATTCTGAGAAATTCTTGAATTGTGTGCATGTGTGCGTGTACATGTTTATGTTTATGTGTGTGTGGGTGGGTGTGTGTGCGTGCATGTGTGTGTTTGCCTGTTTATGTGCCTGTGTGTGTGCATGTGCATGCATGCGATATATATGTCTACTGTGTGAGTATGTGTCATACGTAGGATTACTGTGAATGTATGTGTGTGTGTGTATCTGTTTATGCACATGTGTGCATATGGAATGGGTTTACAAGACCCCTGGAGGCAAACATATGCAAAAAATTGGTCATCCTAGGCCCTACGTTTCTCAAGATATTCACAGAAAACTGTGTCTGCCCTACCCTCCTTTCGGGGGGTCCAGTCCAGCGGGGGGCTACAGATCAAAAAAAAGCGATGGTTCCATGCTATCCATGTGGGTTTACATGCCCACCAAGTCGTGGTGTACCCGGTCTTTCAGTGTCCGGGAATCCTTGTTGGTGTCATGGTCACTAAATGTACACATAAATTATTTTATTGTAAGGCCCCCCCATGAACGAAAGTCCACGAAATTTGGCATGCATTCGGAGGGTGTCATAATGATCCTACACTTTCAATTTCGTGCAGTTCTGACTATGTCAGCCAGAGATATTGTGATGAAAACACCTAATATTTTGCTTTTTAATTTTTAACTAGGTGGCGCTATACATGAAATAAGTGGTAATGGGATAGGTTGACATGCCCCCTTAAGACCAACATACCAAAAAAAGGTGGACCTCCTAGGCCCTACGGTTCTCAAGATATTCACAGAAAACTGTCTCCGGCCACCTACAGGCCAGTTGGTGTATAGTAACATAAATTAATTTATTGTGTGGCCCCCCATGAACGGAATTCCACGAAAGTTGGCGTGCATTCAGAGGGTGTCATAATGATCCTACACTTCCAATTTCGTGAAAAAAAAAAGAAAAAAGAAGAAAAAATCTGACTAAACCTATATGACCGCCGCTTCGCTGCGCGGCGGTCATAATAATAAGCTGTATTTGTATAGCACCTTTCATACACAGACAGAATGCAGCTCAAAGTGCTTTACATTTGGACCATGTAACACGATAGATAGATAGATAGATAGATAGATAGATAGATAGATAGATAGATACTTTATTGATCCCCAGGGGAAATTCAAGGGGAAATTCAATAGTAGAGATTTGTTTTTAATGTTGTTTTTAATAATACATACATACAAACAAACAAACAAACAAAACAACAAATAAAACATCAGAGATTTAGAATTACCGGAGATAGATACACAACACATACAATACAACTGATGCAGTTAAAATAGGAAGAACCTGTAAATGACAGCAGTAGAATGTAAAATAATGTAAAGAAATAGGATACAAGATAAAAGGGAGTTAAAAAAGCTCTCATATACGGGTATGTTTTCAGATCTGTTTTAAAGATGTTTACAGATTTTGCCTGTTTGATGTACAAACAGGGTGTTCCATAGCTTCGGTGCATAATGGATAAAAGCAGCTTCTCCGCTTTGGTGGTCCAATAAAAGACGTTCTTTATATTGTTATACCACCACACCATACCATGAACTGCCTGAACCCACTTACCATCTCTCTCTCTCTCATTTCCTGTCATCCCTTCACTGTCCTGTGCTCTGTGGTTGGTTGGTGATCTGGCTGTCCTCTCCTCTCCTCCTCTCCTCTCCTGCCATCTCTCCTCCTCTCCTCTCCTATACCCTCCTCTCCTCGTTGCTTTGTCCTCTTCTCTCCTGCCATCTCTCCACCTCTCCTCTCTTCTCTCCTCTCCTCTCATCCTCTCCTCTCCTTTCCTGCCATCTCCTCTCTCCTCCTCTCCTCTCTGCTCTGTGGTTGGTTGGTGATCTGGCTCTCTCCTCCTCTCCTCTCTGCTCTGTGGTTGGTTGGTGATCTGGCTCTCCACTCCTCCTCTCTCCTCCTCTCCTCTCTGCTCTGTGGTTGGTTGGTGATCTGGCTCTCTTCTCCTCCTCTCTCCTCCTCTCCTCTCTGCTCTGCTCTGTGGTTGGTTGGTGATCTGGCTCTCTTCTCCTCTCCTCTCCTCTCCTCTCTTCTCCTCCTCTCCTCTCCTCCTCTCCTCCTCCTCCCTCCTCTCTGCTCTGTGGTTGGTTGGTGATCTGGCTCTCTCCTCCTCTCCTCTCCTCTCCTCCTCTCCTGCCATTTCTTCTCTTCTCTCTTCTCTTCCCCTTTCTTCTCTCCTGCGCTGTGTCAGGTCAGGTTTGCCCTGTCGGGACATATTTTCCAGATAATGGCCGGCGTTCTATACTGTACATTATCCCTTACATTACTTGTACCAGAAAAGAGGCAGTTGAGGATATGATGTATTATATTTAAATGTTGCTGCTGGTGAAAAGGGAGGCCCAGAGGCACTCCATTCCAACTATCTCTCTATGGAATGCTAGATTGTTGTGTGTGTGTCTCTGTCTCTGTGTACGCGTGCGTGTGTGTGTGTGTGTCTGTGTGTGTGTGTGTGTGTGTGTGTGTGTGTGTGTGTGTGTGTGTGTGTGTGTGTGTGTGTGTGTGTGTGTGTGTGTGTGTGTGTGTGTGTGTGTGTGTCAGGTCCCTCATGTCTGGACGAGCTCACAGCAGGGGGTTTGTGTTCCAACACACTGCTTTGATCTGTCATCTATCGGCCTTTCATTATTCTGTGTGTGTGTGTGTGTATGTTTGTGTGTGTGTGTGTGTGTGTGTGTGTGTGTGCAGATTGAACGTAACACCATGCTCAGCTCTTTTAAGTCCTGTCCTGTGGATGCTGGTTTGTGGCATTTTTGATTTTTTGCCCAGCTGAAAGAACCCATGCACTCATTTTCAACCCAACCTTTTAAAAAGATTCATCAATTACTGTACATCACACTCATTCTATTTGTATTTACACACACACACACAAACACACACACACAATATATATGATTCAAAATAATATAATCTAACATAATATAATACAATATAATATAATATAAATAATATAATATAAAATAATAAAATATGATGTCACAAAATCTAATTCAACATGGAATGGATGGAATATTTCTTGCATACTGTATGTAGTCCAAAGTGTTGCAGTAATCTGGCCTCAGTGAGTGGCTGCCATGATTCCGTATTTATGCGTCCTGAGAGTTTTAGACCCCACGCACTGGCCCAGTGCACACTCTGATCTAACCAGCTGGACCAGGGAAGCCACTGTGCCTCTCACTATAAGCCTGTGTGTGTGTGAGTGTGTGTGAGCGAGTATGGGTGGTGTGTGTGTGATTGTGTGTGGCACTTTATTTTGAGATCGCCAGCTAACTGTGTCTGCCCTATCCCGTTCTCAGCGGTGGGGAATAGTGTCTATTTTTGGCGGAACATTCTCATGTAACATTAATGCTTCCCTCCTCTGCTTAGAACAGGCACTTAATGCCGTTTTTGTCAGTTTCCTGGCCATTGTTGCCTAAATCGGAAAAACGATAAATGGCAGATTTTGGATATGCTGCTTTCAAAATGTCATCACATTATGTGTGTGTGTGTGTGTGTGTGTGTGTATGTGTGTGTGTGTGTGTGTGTGTGTGTGTGTATGTGTGTGTGTGTGTGTGTTTGTGTGTGTGTGCACATGTAATGCGTTTATGCATGCGTGTGTGTGTGTGTGTGTGTGTGTGTGTGTGTGTGTGTGATGGCATGCAGCAGCTCATCTCTGCTGTGTAACCACTGGGCAGGCTGGCTGTGTGTGTGTGTGTGTGTGTGTGTGTGTGTGTGTGTGTGTCTCCCTCCTTCACCAGTGACAGATGCAGAGTGGACATGTGTTTCAGGGAACTCTCTATGCCTCTTGTGAAGTGACCATTTGGTGTGACGTGAATTTGCGTGACTGGGCTTTTTACATCACTAACCCACCCCCACCCCCCAACTGCCAACCACCACGTCCCTCCACCCTCATCAGTCCATTCCATTTACACCCCCCACACACACACACACATATACCAATCCCCACCCTCCAGAGAGAAATGCCTTCAATACTGTGAATGGGATTTCATCTCACACTCTTCAACCACCACTCCATCTTCTGAATCTGATTCTCCTGTGTGTGTGTGTGTGTGTGTGTGTGTGTGTGTTCCTTCCTTCTCTCTCTCCTCTTCTTTCTTCTCTCTCTCACTCCTTTTTCTCCCTTCACATCTTTCTCTCTCTCTCTCTCTCCCTCTCTCACTCCTTTTTCTCCCGTCACATCTCTTTCTCTCTCTCTTCCTCTCTCTCTCTCTTTCTCTCTCTCCATCCATCCCTCTCTCTCCCTCTCTCTCTCTCTATCCCTCCCTATCTCTCTCCATCCCTCCCTCTCTCTCCCTCTCTCCCTCTCAATTCCAATTTTAATTTCAATGGAGCTTTATTGGCATTACTCAATGAAGCAGTGTTTCCAAAGCAAACATAACATACAACACAGATACAATAGCTGTTTTAAAAAACAGATATCTCTCTCTCTCTCACACTCCATTGGTGACAGCAGTTATCTGTGATGCACTGTGCAGCTTTGGCCGCATAAATCCCCTCCCTTCCTGCCAACACACACACACACACACACACACACACACACACACACACACACACACACATACACCCTCACCCACCCATGTGTGGACATGGCTGAGGTCAGGGCAATGGCTGCCAATCACCAAGTGGCATCAGCCAATGGGAGGGTTTTTTTGTGCCACTGACAAACACACACACACACACACACACACACACTCACTCACTCACTCACACACACACACACACACACACACACACACACACACACACACGGACCTCACTCACTCACTCACTCACTCACTCACTCACTCACTCACTCACACTCTCACACACACACACACACACACACACACACACACACACACACACACACACACACACACACGCATGTGGACATCTCTGGGATGCGTGCGGGCAGAGCCAAGACTGGCAGCGGAGTGCCAGAGAACAGATCAGCACGTGGATGAGCCAGATCACCAACCAACCACAGACCGGAGAGGAGAGGAGAGGAGGAGAGAGGAGAGAGGAGAAAGGAGGAGAGGAGAGGAGTGAGGAGAGGAGAAGAGGAGAGAGGAGAAGAGAGAGGAGGAGAGGAGAGGAGGAGAGAGGAGAGGAGGAGAGGAGAGGAGGAGAGAGGAGAGGAGAGCCAGGTCACCAACCAACCACAGAGCAGAGAGGAGAGGAGTGAGGAGAGGAGGAGGGGGAGAGGAGAGGAGGAGAGAGGAGAGGAGAGGAGATGAGAGGAGGAGAGGAGGGAAGAGGCAGGGCTTAAAAGGAGAGAGGATTGTGATTGTAGGGATTGACATAGAGGAGGAAGGGAAGAGATGAGAGAGGGAGAAGAAAGAGGAAGTGAGAGAAGGGATGATAGAGGAGAGAGAAGAAGAGAATCGAGGAGGAAAGGACAGAGAGAGCAGAGATAGAAAGGAGAGAAGAATAGAGAGGATGGAGGAGTGAGGAGAGGAGGAGAAAGGTAAACCTAAAAAGGAAACCCAAACAAGGTCAAATGAAGACATACTGAAGCCGAACGATAAACACACACTTCTCACCACTCAGAGGTTTGATTAT
>NC_063209.1:15774745-15782245 GCF_017589495.1 Alosa alosa | reverse complement strand
AAGTGTCAGTCAGCAGTGTTTGAGTGGACGTTTTTGGCGGAGGAAGTGCTGTGTCTAGTGGAACATTCCGAGCGCTGACCCGCCCCCCTCTGTAGCGATCCCCACTCTGCTCATCAGTCCCAACAGAGTGATGAAGAGAGAGAGAGAGATACAGAGAGAGAGAGAGAGAGAGAGAGAGAGAGAGATACAGAGAGAGAGAGAGAAAGAAAGCGAGAGAGAGAGGGAGAGACAGTAAATAAAGTTATAGAGTTGTAGAGATGAAGATAAAGAACCAGACAGCATAGAATAGAAATAGTAAGTAAAGAGGGAAGACATACAGGGAAGAAGAAGAGAGATGAGAGAGAGAGAGAGAGAGAGAGAGAGAGAGAGAGAGAGAGCCCGGTCACTCCTCCTTAGTGTTGGACAGATATTACTCACGCGCCTCCACTTGCCCTTCTACTGCGCATCATTTCATTGCTCTTAATTTCCTGCCCCTCGTCCACCGGCGTCCGGGGCGAGTCTCGGCCGAGGAATGTTACAGACCGACACACACACACACACACACACACACACACACACACACACACACACACACACACACACACACACACACACACACATACACACACACACACAGGCCTCGTCTACCCGCGGGGAAATGGGCACTTTGTCACGAATGAACCCATCAAACGTGTGGGCCGGCGGTGTCTCTCTCGGTGGTGTTAATGTTCTGCTGAGAGCTTGCCAGCCTCAGACCCGTCCCTGCACCCACGCACAAATGGAACATGACACACACACACAAACACACACATACACACACACACACACACAAACACACACATACACACACACACACACACACACACACACAAACACACACAAACACACACAGCTTCCGGTTGCCGTGGCGCTGACCCTCATCCCATTATCCAACCACCTGCTCCCCCCACACACACAAACACTCACACACACACATCCCTCTTCCTCCACTGCCCGCCAACACACACACACACACACACACACACACATACACACAATGTTCATACACACACACATGCACTGACAAAGACAGAGGCACCCACACACATACACACTCGCCTCGCCTCCATGTCTGTGCCAGGTTGTTAGATCTGACAGACATCCGTTCACAGACATCCACACACACACACACACACACACACACACACACACACACACACACACACACACACTGTTCTGCACGTGCATGCACAAGCAAACACACACACACACACACACACACACACACACACACACACACACACACACATAGCCCAAACAGATGGCCCTCTATTTCTACTAGACATGACACTCTATCATATCAGCCCCTATCAGCCTCTCCACTTTAACCGTTCATTGTAACACACACACACACACAGACACACACACACAGACACACACACACACACACACACACACACACACACACACACACACACAGGAAAAGAACATGAACTGTTCTATGAGCGAGAGAGAGAGAGAGAGAGAGACTCAATAAAACTCTAACTGCCCAGAGTAGTAACTTGTAATGGGTTTAGTTCCAGCCCCGGGGGTCCTCGTCCTGAACACATGATACACCAGCCGTGTGCGCTAAATACCAGAGACTACCCATCAAACATACACACACACACACACACACACACACACACACACACACACACACACACACACACACACACACACACACACACACACACTCACCACATAACAAGGGCCAATAAAGCTTAACTTTACCATCCCCATTTTACAACCCCACACGGTAAATACTAATTCCTGGCATTTCAACTTTATTTCCTGCATTAAAATGACTGTACATTGACACAATGACTGTGTGTGATTCAGTACTGGTATGTTATTATCTTCCAGGGGTATACTACGCCGGAAATCTTTACAATCCAATAAAAAAATATATATATTTGTAGCCATTATTCCTTTACGTTTTTACATGATATCATATAACATCTCTTAATGTGTATTAGGAGAGGCTTACTGTCTTTTCTGTTTTGTTTTGTGTGTGGTACCCTCCTCTTGAATTATCAATGAAACCATCCGTGCACACAAATCTGCTTAGCTTAGCCGTCCCTTGAAAATGCCTGAAGAATTAAGGGTTTCTGTTTCACCACGGGGCTGTTGCTCTAGTAATCATATGATGTTAGTCTGTGCTTTCACTCAGATAAATTTAGTCGGCTGGCCTGATGGAGTCCACTAATCTCTCATTTAGCCCTCGTTTTTAGATGAAAGTTTTCGCTTTAGTTTTTTTATTTTTTTGCTGCCGCTCACTATTTGTGGCTAATTCTCCATCAATGCTATTTGTTTTAGGGGGATAAGAGGAGTACATGCTGTCTTTGGACCAAATGTGTTTGGGAGGTGAGCAAGGGCAGGGGATAGAGAGACAGAGTGATAGGGTGAGAAGAGTGGTTGTGAAAGAGACAGGGAACAAGGGGGAGAGGGAGGGAAATATAGAGTATTTGGGAGAGAAAGAGAGGGTGGGGAAAGAGATAGAGGGAGAGTGAGGGTTGGTGGGAGAGAGGGAGAGATAGAAAGAGAGATACTGAAAAAGACAGAGAGAGGGAGAGCATTGCAGACTGTTGCCACCACCCGTTCTACCATAAGAATTTACAAACATTCCATATGTCGCTTACTGAGTGTCTTTTATTTTCAACAGGATAGCTATAATATACAAATGCACACACACACACACACCCATACACAAGTTCACTTAGACATAGTGCACAAATTTACAAATGACTGACACAAACATACACAACACACACACACACACACACACACACACACACACACACACACACACACACACACACACAAATGGGAGAGAGTAATCTGACAAATTAAATGTGTAAGCTGCTTGCTACAAGCCCTAAACCCCATGATAACCCTGAGAAAGCACAGTGAGTGGACAGAACAGTGGAGTGTGTAGCTTCACTTTGAGCGGAAGTGTGTGTGCATGTGTGTGTGCATGTGTGTGTGTGTGTGTGTGTGTGTGTTTGTGTATGTGTGTGGAGAGGTGTTTGTTGTGTGACTGAGAGCCTGTGTTGGTATGTGCATCCACGTGTGTGTATGCACGAGATGTGTGTGTGTGTGAATGTGTGTGTGTGTGTGTGTGCGTGTGTGTGTGCGTGCGTGAGTGCATGTTTCAGCAGGGAGATGCTTCTGGTACCGGTTTAGGGAGAGAGAGAGCACGCCAACCCCAAGCTAATACTAATGCACTCTGTAATGCTGTAGTTTGATGGTGCTGGAACAGGACTCCACACATACACACACACACACACACACACACACACACACACACACACAAACACACACACGTCCTTTCTATCTCTCACTCTCTGTAAATCTGTAAAACAACTGTCTGTTGAGATTGTATTCCCTAGACTTTATCCATGTACAGAGGCAATCAATGCCACAAACACTCTCCCAATGTATGACCTATGGTTCATGTCATATTATTAAACATTTTACTATCACCCCAATTGTTCATGAGCCCAGGCAAAGGCAAGGAGACACTGAGACTCTGAGATATCTAGACAGCAAGAGTGACCTTTAGAGACTTTTAGAGAAACAGAGAGAGAGTTAAAGAGTTCATTTTGCAAAACCATTTCTTTTATTGTTTTTTTGTTTTGTTTTTAATTCACTGTTTTTTATTATCAAACAAAGCAATACAATGTCATGCTCAATATCACAATAGTTTGAATCTTACCTTAAAAGGCGTTCTTTCAACGTGTCTTGGCAGGGACAGGTATCTAAGTCTCATGACCTCACAACAGGTGTGCTTCAGGGATCAGTATTAGGACCGTACGGTTGGGACAGAGAGAGGTCGCTGCGTGTGTACGCGCCGCCATCTTGGATCCAGAAAAAACTCATATGAGACTCATAAGAGACTCATAAGAGACTCATATGTGAGATTGCTGTTTATAGACTTCAGTTCTGCATTCAACACCATAATACCACAACAACTCATCTGCAAACTTGACAAACTGGGACTCAGTACCTACCTCTGCAACTGGCTACTGGACTTCCTCTGTCAGAGGCCCCAAGTAGTGCGCGGTTGGCAACAATACCTCAAGCAGCATCACACTGAGCACAGGGCCCCAAGGCTGCGTGCTCAGTCCGCTGCTCTTCACCCTGCTGACGATGACTGCACTGCAACCTACAGCAACAATCACATAGTGAAATTTGCTGACGACACAACTCTGGTGGGTCTCATCACCAAGGGCTTACTCTAGACTCAATACAGGTTGGAGGTCGACCATCTGACCACGCGTGGTGCAGGGACAACAACCTCCTGCTGAACGCCAGCAAGACCAAAGAGATTGTTGTTGACTTCGGAGAGGTCACACCCAACACCTGCCACTGACCATCGACGGTGCTGTGGTGGAGAGAGCGAGCAGCACCAAATTCCTGGGGGTGCACATCAGTGAAGACCTCTCCTGGACCACCAACACTGCATCACTGGCTTAAGAGAGCTCAGCCGCCTGTACTTCCCAAGCGGAAACTCAGGCGAGCAAGTGCTCCACCAGCCATCATGACCACATTCTACCGAGGCACCATTGAGAGCATCCTCTCCAGCTGTATCGCTGTGTGGGGCGGAAGCTGCACTGAATACAACAGGAAAGCCCTGCAGCGCATAGTGAACACAGCTGGAAGGATCATTGGTGCTTCACTCCCCTCCCTGAAGGACATTTACACCACCCACCTCACCCAGTAAGGCGACCAAAATTGTGAGTGATGCAAGTCACCCCGCCACAATCTGTTTGATCTACTGCCCTCTGGGAAGAGGTACAGAAGCCTGCGCTCCCGCACTACCAGACTCACCAACAGCTTCATACACCAAGCTGTAAGGATGCTGAACTCTCTCCCTCCTCTCCCCCCTCCACCCTCAGCTACATAACATCCTGGACATTGGACCCACAATGGCCGCCTGCACTACTCCCCTTGCACACTTGAACACTTGCACACTTGTACACTTTACAACTTGGTGTTGTTGTCCTGAAAACACAACACTTCTGCTGCTCTTACATAACTTGCACCACTATGCCACTTTCTTTATTACTTAGGTCAAAACAGAACTACCCAAGCCTTTTATTGGCCTGACTTTGCACTAGTATTTTATTGACTGTCTATGCACAATTTCAACCAAATTTTGCTGCTCTTATTTTTTTTCATTATTATATGTGCCCTCTTATTTACTTATTTACTTACTTTTTTGTTTACTTGAATGTTATGTTTGTCTGTGGACTTAAATTGGTAAAATATGTCTTGTCTTCACCGTGGGATAGTGAGAAACGTAATTTCGATCTCTTTGTATGTCTGGAACATGTGAAGAAATTGACAATAAAGCTGACTTTGACTTTGACTTTGAATTTGATTAGGACCCTTGCTTTTCTCTATTTACACCACCGGATTTCTGCATGCCTTAAGGATCTTTCAGACTGCACCTTCAGCTTAATCTCTCAAAAACCGAGTTTTTGGTGTTTCCAGCTAAAACAGCTATTCCCTAACAGATGAACATCCAGCTTGACTCAACTTCACTGCCCCCAACTAGATTGGCACGTAACTTGGGCGTTGTTATTGATGACCGACTTAACTTCTCTGAGCATGTAGCTTCTATTGCAAAATCATATCGGTTTATGCTTTACAACATTAGGAAGATCAGACCTTATCTGACACAAGATTTCACACAACTTCTTGTTCAGACCATGGTCATCTCTAAGCTGGACTATTGTAATTCACTATTAGCTGGTTTACCCGCTTGTGTAATAAGATCATTACAGCTGATTCAGAATGCTGGAGCACGCCTGGTCTGTTCCCTGTTTAATTTTAAATATTATTATGTTGTTTTGTATTTATGTGTCACTTTGGACAAAGGTGTCTGCCAAATCCATAACCATAACCATAACCATAACAATAGCATACATTTCAATACAGCAGAAAGATTTCTGTTCAAAACTTTTATCATATTAATAGAATTCGGTCCTGAACCAAATTTGCCCAAAGCTGGCCACAAATATTTCCTCTCAATCCTATCAAATGCTTTTTCAGCATCTAATGACAAGGCCGCACAAGGGGAGTCTACCTGCTGAGACTCATGTATAATATGTAGCAAATGGCTTACATTGTCAGCTGCTAATCGTCCCCTCATAAATCCCACTTGATCAGAATGGATTACCTTTCCTATACCATTTTCAAGTCTAGAAGCAAGTACTTTGGAATACAATTTAATGTCAGAATTAATCAAGGAAATAGGTCTATAGTTAGCACATTCAGTAGGATCTTTACCTTTCTTAGGCAGCAAAGAAATCAATGCAGTATTCATATGATGGTGAAAAAAACCTTGATCAACTGCCGCATGCAAAGCCTCTAATAACACTGGACCCAGGCTGTCCCAAAATTGTAACAGCAATTCTGCAGGAATGTCGTCTGGTCCAGGTGTTTTCCCTTTTGCCATACTTCTCATAGCTACATGCAATTCTTCTAAAGAAATAGGATTCCCTAAATCTCCAGGTTCTGCTTGGCTTAGACTAGGCAGGTCTAGTTCACCAAAAACTGACTACAATCCTCCAATTCAAAAGTGCAAGAAGAATTATAAATATCCTGATAAAATTATTTAAATATGTGATTAATTTCCTCTGGATCAAAAACTAGCCCTTTCTTGGATGACCTGGTAGAATTTATAAAATAATATTTTTCACACTGTTTCAGTTTAAGCGCAAGTAATTTACTAGGCCTACTTCCATGAAAATAATATTTCTGCCGAACTCCGACTTAAAGGTGCTCTAAGCGATGCTGGGTAACGTCACTTCTGTTGATGTTCAAACAAAACAAAAAGCTTGCTCGCTACTTCCTCCCCCTCCATCCCGTGCAATTGAAACTCCCCTAAACGTGCATCTCGTCGGTGATTTGCTGGAACAGTTTGTTATGTTTTTATGGGCAAGGTTTGCCCAAGTTGTTTTGTGGCTGTTTTTGGAGCCTGGGCTGTCCACAGAGATCCCTTTTTTTACAGTGTATTCAGGACACATGCAGCTTGCGGATGGTGAGGTGAAGTTTGCTGTACAGTAAGTGACAAAAATTGTTACTGCCCTACTGGATTATGATCTGATATTATCATTGGGAGAATGGAACAAAAATCTACTGATGTATTAAGGGTATGTGAGAGTAAAATATCAATTCTGGAAAAGGTTTTGTGGCTTGAGGAGAAAAATGTATAATCCCTAACACCTGGGTTATGTGATCGCCATGCATCAAAAATATTTAAATTTGTGAAAAGTGTATTAAGATCACTAGATGCTTGTTGCTGCGCGGGAGATGATCTAGCAATGCTTGTGTCAAGAATCGCATGCATATCCCCTGCAACAATCCACTCATATTCTGAAATTCCTAAAATTTCATTTGTCAGCCAAGGAAAAAAGAAGGCATCATACACTGAGGGTGCATATACAGACACAAAATCTATTGTCTTGCCCTGAATAGATGTGCAAATAAAAG
>NC_063209.1:15759745-15762245 GCF_017589495.1 Alosa alosa | reverse complement strand
GTAGAGGTTAATGTGTGTGTTGCTGTGTTGGCAAGGGTTCCATGCGGTGTTTGGGTATTCCGTGATCTGTGGGGGAATCTGTGTGTGTGGCTGTGTTGGGAGGGTTCCATGGAGTGTTTGGGATGGGGGGAGATGTGTGTGTCGCATGTGTGTGGATGGGTTCCATGGAGGTGTTTTGGGGATGAGGCGATGTGTGATGTGTGGTGCCATGTGTGTGTGGCTGTGTTGGGAGGGTTCCATGGAGTGTTTGGGGATGAGGCGATGTGTGATGTGTGGTGCCATGTGTGTGTGGCTGTGTTGGGAGGGTTCCATGGAGTGTTTGGGGATGAGGCGATGTGTGATGTGTGGTGCCATGTGTGTGTGGCTGTGTTGGGAGGGTTCCATGGAGTGTTTGGGGATGAGGCGATGTGTGATGTGTGGTGCCATGTGTGTGTGGCTGTGTTGGGAGGGTTCCATGGAGTGTTTGGGGATGAGGCGATGTGTGATGTGTGGTGCCATGTGTGTGTGGCTGTGTGTTGGGAGGGTTCCATGGAGTGTTTTGGGGATGAGCGATGTGTGATGTGTGGTGCCATGTGTGTGTGGCTGTGTTAGGAGGGAGTTCCATGGAGTGTTTGGGGATGAGGCGATGTGTGATGTGTGGTGCCATGTGTGTGTAGCTGTGTTGGGAGGGTTCCATGGAGTGTTTAGGGATGAGCTGATGTGTGATGTGTGGTACCATGTGTGTGTGGCTGTGTTGGGAGGAGTTCCATGGAGTGTTTAGGGATGAATGATGTGTGATGTGTGGTGCCATGTGTGTGTGGCTGTGTTGGGAGGGTTCCATGGAGTGTTTAGGGGATGGAACTGATGTGTGATGTGGTTCCATGTGGCTGTTTTGGGAGGGTTCCATGGATGTTTGGGGATGGCCATGTGTGATGTGTGGTGCACCCATGTGTGTGTGGCTGTGTTGGGAGGGTTCCATGGAGTGTTTAGGGATGAGGCGATGTGATGTGTGTGCCATGTGTGTGGCTGTGTTGGGAGGGTTCCATGGAGTGTTGGGGATGAGGCGATGTGTGATGTGTGGTGCCATGTGTGTGTGGCTGTGTTGGGAGGGTTCCATGGAGTGTTTGGGGATGAAGCGATGTGTGATGTGTGGTGCACCATGTGTGTGTGGCTGTGTTGGGGAGGGTTCCATGGAGTGGGGGATGAGGCCGATGTGTGATGATTTTGCCATGTGTGTGTGTGTGTGTTTGGGAGGGTTCCATGGGTGTTTAGGGATGAAGCGTGTGTGATGTGTGGTGCCATGTGTGTGTGGCTGTGTTGGGAGGGTTCCATGGAGTGTTTGGGGATGAGGCGATGTGTGATGTGTGGTGCCATGTGTGTGTGGCTGTGTTGGGGAGGGTTCCATGGAGTGTTTGGGGATGGCTGATGTGTGATGTGTGGTGCCATGTGTGTGTGGCTGTGTTGGGAGGGTTCCATGGAGTGTTTGGGGATGAGGCGATGTGTGATGTGTGGTGCCATGTGTGTGGCTGTGTTGGGAGGGTTCCATGGAGTGTTTGGGGATGGCGATGTGTGATGTGTGAGGGTACCATGTGTGTGTGGCTGTGTTGGGAGGAGTTCCATATGGAGTGTTTGGGGATAAAAGATGTGTGAACATTACCATGTGTGTGTGGCTGTGTTAGAGGAGGGTTCCATGGAGTGTTTAGGGATGAGGCGATGTATGATGTGTGAATTACCATGTGTGTGTAGCTGTGTTGGGGGAGGAGTTCCATGGAGTGTTTAGGGATGGCTGATGTGTGATGTGTGCAATTTACCCATGTGTGTGTGGCTGTGTTGGGAGGGTTCCATGGAGTGTTTAGGGGGGATGGCGATGTGTGATGTGTGTGGTACCATGTGTGTGTGGCTGTGTTGGGAGGAGTTCCATGGAGTGTTTGGGGATGAAGCGATGTGTGATGTGTGGTGCCATGTGTGTGTGGCTGTGTTGGGAGGGGTTCCATGGAGTGTTTGGGGATGAAGCGTGTGTGATGTGTGTGGTGCCATGTGTGTGTGGCTGTGTTGGGAGGGTTCCATGGAGTGTTTGGGGATGGCGATGTGTGATGTGTGTACTGGTACCCATGTGTGTGTGGCTGTGTTGGGAGGGGTTCCATGGGTGTTTGGGGATGATGGCGATATGTGTGATGTGTGGTTTACCATGTGTGTGTGGCTGTGTTGGGAGGGTTCCATGGAGTGTTTGGGGATGAGGCGATGTGTGATGTGTGGTGCCATGTGTGTGTGGCTGTGTTGTTGGGAGAGGTTCCATAGGTGTTTAGGGGATGGCGATGTGTGATGTGTGGTGCCATGTGTGTGTGGCTGTATTTGGGAGGGTTCCATGGGTGTTTGGGGATGGCTGATGTGTGATGTGTGGCACCATGTGTGTGTGGCTGTGTTGGGAGGGTTCCATGGAGTGTTTAGGGATGAAGCGATGTGTGATGTGTGGTGCCATGTGTGTGTGGCTGTGTTGGGAGGGTTCCATGGGTGTGTTTGG
>NC_063209.1:15717245-15719745 GCF_017589495.1 Alosa alosa | reverse complement strand
TCTGGTGTGATTTTGATTAACGGCGTTGTGCTTGTGTGTGAGGAGGTGCTCCCTCCTGGACTCATTTCCTGGAAAACTGCAATCTGTAAATCTGATTTGATGGCCGCTTGTAATTTGTGGGTGTTGTTGACAGAATAACTGCATCGTAAACAGTGCAGGAGAAGCATTTCCTTTGTCATTCTCCTGTCTACTCCATTCCTCCCACAGTTGAGGAAAATATGATCTCCCTTTAAATGAGTTTGGCAATCAGCCTTTAATGCGCGTTATCGTCTCTGCTTTTGGAGCCGAGGCCACCACATAATGTGACATCCTCTCTGGTGACGACACAGTCAGCTCACATGGAAGCACATTGTCTCACACGGTTTATGGGAAACATACTACAGCTGCCCAGTGACGGATTGATGGCTGGTCTATTGGGCAGATTGAGCTGTCTCTGCTCTGTCGGGGAAGGTTCATGTTTAGACTAAGATAGGAGCAGACTCTGTCCTCTGATCAGCTTCTTTACTCGTGTCTAGTCAGGGTATATAATTTTTTTTTTACTTGGGGGATGAGAGGCAAAGCCTTGGTTGTTTACTTTTAAACAATGTGAAGCAGAGCTCTATGCTCCATGGCATCCTGTGGGTGGGGGTCCGGAAAGTCATAGGAAGCAGTCTGCAAGACAGCGGAGAGCTGTGCGGTTTCCTCTGCGGCCGATGGTCGTCACCACAACCTAAAGCCCAAAGTTACAGTCGAAATGGAGTACGCATTTTCTGGGGCTGCCTGATGTCATTTGAAGGTAGTGAATGAGGTTTGTTGAGGAAAAGGAGGGCAGTGACACTGGCGTTTCAATTTAATTTCCTATAGATGAGAATTAGATGGTCAAATAAGCAACAAATAACACCCTGATCCCCATGCAACATGGTTTTCACTACATGTGAAACGAAATGTGAAAGCACAATGAGCCTCTTTATTTGGCTTTTATAAACAAATTATTACACTCAGTATATGCTGAGCCTTTTAATAATAAATTATCCAGAAATATCCAGTCATTAAATGTTAACAATCTATTAAAATGGTTTTAACAAATTAAATTTGAGTGCAGATTACAGAATGACTGCTGACCTTAACCCATAAACCATAAATGGCTACTATGTCTGCTTGATATCATGCCTTCATTATGGCTTTTTTCCTACTGAAGGCACACATAAATGCTCAGTGAACTAAAGTCGGCACGTATCAGCTTGAGCGTTTTGTTTTGAACGTTCACTGTTGACTTCGTGAGATCTTCAAGCCGAGAGGAGTATTGCGCGTGGTAAACTTGTGCATTAACAAAACCATCCCGACATCTCCGTCTATCCCAGGACCAAAAACTGCAGGCTAGCCACGGGAGTCGCAGTTTAGACACTAACATCTTATATCCTCAGACAGTGGCTCGAACAAACTGCACAGTGAACCACCAGTGATGTTAAGTCAGAGTGACCTACATGTTCCACACGCACAACAGCGTTCGGCATGTTTATTGGGAAGATTTAGCGGAGATAGTAAGCGCTGCCCTGGCTTCCATTCTGTGCCACCCCCACAGAAATACAATGGTCTATTCCAGTCAGACATGTCACGATTGTTGCTTGGAGAGGGGAAAGCGTAACCGAGAGTGTACCATAGCAAAGCGTAGCTCAGCAATACCTGCATGAGCGCCGAGGACATCGGTTTCCCATCCAAATACTTGAGACGTGAGGACTCGTACAAGAACAAAAACACACATTTGGGCGGAAATCAAACATCTCCGGACAAAAGTATTCACAGGAATCAATCAGGATACATACTTTGACTTGCCTACAACGGTGACCAGCACAACATTATGAACTTTTGAGCTTTCCTGAAGAATTTCGTTGTCATGTCTTTCGGCGTCCTGAGAAAATAAACTTGTAGTGCCCGGCGCGGGTACTGCTGCTGGGCGAGGACTTGAATCGTTTGCGCTTTGGTGGCGGAGAGAATTTACAACAGCAAACTTGCAGCCCTGGGAGCGAGCAGGAGATCAAAATGTCGGCCAAGGCTGCCTCAAATAAGGTAGGAAAGAAACAACAGAAAAGTACCCCGTCTCAGTTGCGATCACTTTTGAATGTCCTCTATTGTGATCCGTCAGATAGACGATAAGATGGTAGAAGCGTTACTTTAAACGTTCTCTGTCGCGCATCATTTATATGCTGGTGCTATTGGCGGGAGATGTACAGGCTCAAGCCCCACTGTATTGAAGTTGTTCGTTGGCTGCTGTGTTAAAAACGACCTCCGCGGCAGTTGGATGCGAGCTCAGAAAGTGCCGTTTAACCTCCACCTGATACACGTGAAGAATGTCGAGGACAGTAAGTGGTTAGCGTGTTTGCTGTAATGGCAGTGGCCCAAGAGGAGAAAACATACACGTTGATCCCATTTCGTATTTTTCACTGGCTCAGGACCAGACCACAACTTTGACCTGACGGCGGTGAGGTTACGTTGAAGTGAAAAAAGTTGCAACAGTGTTGCA
>NC_063209.1:15697245-15704745 GCF_017589495.1 Alosa alosa | reverse complement strand
TCTCTGTGCCTGTTTGTCTGCCGTCCCGCCTGTCTGTCTGTCTCTGTGCCTGTTTGTCTGCCGTCCCGCCTGTCTGTCTGTCAGACTGTCTGTCTCTGTGCCTGTTTTTCTGCCTGTCTGTCTGTCTGTCAGACTGTCTGTCTGTCTCTGTGCCTGTTTGTCTGCCTGTCTGTCTGTCTGTCAGACTGTCTGTCTGTCTCTGTGCCTGTTTGTCTGCCTGTCTGTCTGTCAGACTGTCTGTCTGTCTGTCTGTCTGTCTGTCTGTCTGTCTGTCTGTCTGTCTCTGTGCCTGTTTGTCTGCCTGTCTGTCTGTCAGACTGTCTGTCTCTGTGCCTGTTTGTCTGCCTGTCTGTCTGTCTCTGTGCCTGTTTGTCTTCCTGTTTGTCTGTCTGCTGGTCTGGTTCCACTTTTTTTATTGGTTTAGTCCACCTGTCTCTCTGTATCTCTACCCTGTTTCTGTGTCTGTCTGCCTGTCTGCCTGTGTGTCTGAGTCTGTGCTCCTGTGGATGTCTCGCTAGATTGGACATGTGTGATTACTGAGGAACAGAAGCCCATGTCAGTCAGCACTCGTCTGACGAGCTCCTCGCCGTCTCGTACAGAGCAGGACAGGTGCACTGACCAATCCACAGCCCCGTGTCATACAACCAACCAGAGAACAGATAGAAGAAGTGCAGATTTGAGATGATGTTTTTTTAGTAGATCAGAACCCGTATCAAGCAACAATAAGCTGCCACTATAATCAATCGAAGTAGCTACACCAGACGTGATAGCGGCACGTATGTTCGGAAACAATAGACCAGTCTTTTAAAATGGTTTTTACGTGTCGCGAACGGAACGCTTCAGTTACGTGCCTGGTGTAGCTCATACCTTAGGGCTGCAGTGCTAGGATCAGATTGTGTGATTGTGCATGTGTGTCTGTGTTTTTTTTTTTCTGTGGTACACTCACACTCACAGTTGTTTTGAAGATTTTTGTTCTTATGCTTGAAGGAAAGTATTGTGATGACTGCTCAAGGTGACTGAATCTATGAAGTTTCTAATTATGTTTGCTGTAAACAAACGTTGTCATGGAATGGACTAGTTTAATAAGCTTTGGTTCCAAGGATGAAGAACATATTTACCAGACCCTTAGATTCAATAGATCTAGCAGCCACTGTGTAGTCTGTGCCCTGCTCAGAGTGAGACCTCTATGACTGGATCAGAAACGTCTCTTCTTAGAAAGAACTGACCTCAGCCTGTGGGTCTGCACCTGTGCACAGGTGTGCAGTGTTGCCAGAGCAACAGAATGCCATTTGCAGCCCCAAGGTCAACCCCAATGTCAGCAGGGCAAGTGATGCAGTGCTCTTCTGTCTGAAGAGGCCACTTATCACTGGACTTCATGTAACCATGACGATATTATATAAGTAGCCACAGCTTCCTTGATAGGTTGAGGGTTCAGGAGGCAAACCACTCCACATGCTGGTCAGTATTAACATGTTTTGGAATCAGCTGTGTTTTTCACTCTGGGGTCAGCATATCCTCTCTAATGGGTCTTATTTCACCCTGACCAGTGACCAGGGCAGCATATTAACACATCTTCTGATGGATTATTATCACATGCATACACACTCTGGCTCCGGTTTTAGACCTTGACTATCGTTTATCTTATGCAAAACCGATGCCTACTAAACAGAATGGCATCGTTGTATTAAATGTGCTTTGCTCTGTAGGTTGGATTGGGATTGATCTGCTAGAGGCATGGTTGGCACGTTATCATAATGTTGGGTTTGCCTTCAGACATGGTGTGTTTTAGTGTGTCTGTTTCTATGTGTGTGTGTGTACATGAGTATGTGTGCTTGCACATGCCTTCATGCATACAGTGTGTGTGTGTGTGTGTGTGTGTGTGTGCGTGTCTCATCCGGTCTCTCGCAGCAAAGGCTCTGTGGCTGGGAGGTTTGCAGGACTTTAAGAGAAGCACGACGCACGGAGATTAACATTTTAATCCAAACACTAGGATTATGGGTTTGGTGAATTTCCCCTATTCCCTCAACTATTAGCAATGAACATTAGTGTGTGTGTGTGTGTGTGTGTGTGTGTGTGTGTGTGTGTGTGTGTGTGTGTGTGTGTGTGTGTGTGTGTGTGTGTGTGTGTGAGAGAGAGAAATTGGGAAGGGAGAAAGGGATGTGGTGAGATGGAGAGATCAGAGAGGGAGACAGAGAAAGACAGACAGAAGAAAAGAGAAAGAGATGGAGAGATAGGGAGGAAGCAAGAGAGTCCCAAAGAAGAGAAGGGAGGGAGAGAATAAATTCATAAACAGAGGAGAAAAGATGGGAGGCAGAAAGAGAGAGTGATGAGAGAGGAAAAAAGGAGGAAGACTGAATAGAGACAGCAAACAGGGAAGAGAGAGAGAGAGAGAGAGAGAGAGAGTGATACTGTTTGTGTGTGTGTGTGTGATGCTGATGGTGTATGAGAGACTGCTCACATGTAATTAGTGCATGCTGGTTCAAGTGCACTAACTGCAGCACGAGGCGTTTCGTCAACACACACACACACACACAACACACACACACACACACACACACACACACACACACACTGCCTCAGAGACAACACATCACTGCTCCTCTACTCCCCTGACCTATCCTCTCTCCTCTATACTCTCCTCTCCTCTCTTCTCCTCTATACTCTCCTCTCCTCTCTTCTCCTATATACTCTCCTCTCCTCTCTTCTCCTATATACTCTCCTCTCTTCTCTCTCCTCCTCTTCGCTCCTCTCCTCTCCTCTCTTCACCCAATCTCATGCACAACACACACACACACACACACACACACACACACACACACACACACACACACACACACAATACTCACATCACAACAAATGGAGGCTGATATTTATATTCTCTCATCATAATCAGTGTCCTCCTCATCACTCTCATCATTCTTATCCTCATCACTTAACTGCGCACACACACACACACACACACACACACACACACACACACACACACACACACACACACACACACACACACACACACTAAACACTCAGTCTGTCTCTCATCATAATCAGTTTGCCCCATGACTCCTGCATTTTTTTCTCCATCTCCTCTTTCCTCTCCTTCCAGCCCCAGCCTCGGGTAACACTCCCCCGGGATGTTTAGCCCAACCACCTGCCCTGCCTACTGTACATCAGAGCTCATGTTACATCACATCCCCTGTGCTACTACCCATTGGCACTGTGTGTGTGTGTGTGTGTGTGTGTGTGTGTGTGTGTGTGTGTGTGTGTGTGTGTGTGTGTGTGTGTGTGTGTGTGTGTGTGTGTGTGTGTGTGTGTGTGTCCATGTGCAGGCACAAAGTTACACAGACTTTCCTTTTAGCTAAGCCATGTGACTGTCTGTGTGTGTGTGTGTGTGTGTGTGTGTGTGTGTGTGTGTGTGTGTGTGTGTGTGTGTGTGTGTGTGTGTGTGTGTGTAGAGGATGCAGCTGCTCTTTGGTCCCTCCTTCTGGGATACAGCTAGAGGATGGATAATGTCGTCATAGTTACGATTACTATGGCGACATATGCATTTTGAGGAGCATCTGCTATATGATTGGATGAAAAACAGCCCCTAAATAACCCTCTGTCCAATCAGGTCAACCCACACACTGTACATTCAAGCACATGTACACACACACACACACACACACCATTTCTGTCTACTCTGTGTTATGGTTTATTTTTAGACTTTGATTGCAGGGAGCTGCTTAAACGGATTAAGCATCTTGTACTATCATTCTCTCAGACTCTCTCCATCTCTTTCACTCTCTCTCTCTCTATCTCTTTCTCTTTCCCCTCTTTTGCTCTCTTGCTTTGGTTCTCCTCCGCGTGCAGTAAAATTCAGATTAAAACCTGCCGCATGCGTCTGGCTTTCTGAATAAGTCCCAAAGCACTGCACACACACACACACACACACACACACACACACACACACACACACACACACACACATTTCCCTCTTGGTATTCTGCTCACTCAGTTATGATTGGTTTAGTGGGCTAATGAGATTCAGGCCGCTTTTTTCTCATCTTTCCTGCATCAAAGACAGGTTTTGATGCTCTCTTTACATCGTGTGTGTGTGTGTGTGTGTGTGTGTGTGTGTGTGTGTGTGTGTGTGTGTGTGTGTGTGTGTGTGTGTGTGCGTGTGCATGCGTTTGCGTGTGCATGATTGGGTGTGTATGTACTGTATATGTGCAGAGGAGAGTGTTTCTTCTGTTCCTGGTTAATTTGGCTCTCATGTAAGAAACTGAATGGAGTTGAAGTGCATCAGAGGGGCTTTGTGCTGCTGTTAATGTACCGCAGAAACATCTGCTTTCTCACAGCTGCTATTTTTAAGCTTTTTACCACAAAGCTTTCTCCCTTTAGAAGAGTGCCCTGCTGTGTAGCTCAACACACACACACACACACACACACACACACACACACACACACACACACACACACACCTGACCACTGTCGTGATGGTTAATCCTGGCAATGTTTGGTGAAGCTCAGGATGCTCTTTTCTGACAGGTTTAGCCTTCTAAAGCAAACCCAGAGCAAACACACAAGCAGAAGGCTGATGTTTGAAGGCTGGGAGCAGAAGGCTGATGTTTATTGTAGTTTTGGTGCAGTGTTTACATACAGCTACTTAGCCTCTCTGTGCCTGCTGTCTGCGTTGGGCTCAGTAGCTACCAAACGCCTGGTGCAGAGTGGGTGCTGCAGTGTTGACTCAAATAAATGTGTGTGTGTGTGTGTGTGTGTGTGTGTGTGTGTGTGTGTGTGTGTGTGTGTGTGTGTGTGTGTGTGTGTGTGCAGCAGGGGATCAGAGGCTACCTGTCAGGAGAGGAGTGGAACCAGAAATAAATCTTTTGACAAGGTTTACAATAGAGATACAGCAAATACTGGATATCCTGTACTCTCTCTCTCCCTCTCTCACTTTTCCTCTCCTTCTCTCTCTCTCTCTCTCTTTCTCTCTTTTTCTCTCACTCTCTCTCTCTCTTTCTTTCTTTCTGTGGCTACATCCACACTATTCCTTTTTCGTTTAAATTTGAAAGACTTTTTTTCATTTGTGGTTCTCATCCACACTAACTCTCACACGTACATGGTACCTCTCCATGTTACACACACACACACACACACACACACACACACACACACACACACATACACACTTATCATCAGATTGGTGTGGTAGTGATCCTATCAGATATATATATATATATGTGTGTGTGTGTGTGTGTGTGTGTGTGTGTGTGTGTGTGTCTGTACTGGGATGTTATGGTGCAGACCCAGAGGAATTCCCTAAAGGGAAATGCCATCGTGCCCCAGTGAGGAAGTACATCATCATCTGTCAGTGAGCATGTAAACACACACACACACACGCACACACACACACATTTTAATACCTTTATTTGTGTTCACATTTTACAGTAGATTTCATTGAACACAAACAATCTTAGATACCAGCATTGTAAACCCAGTAGCCTATGCCTCTGGTCTCAGTTCATGGGTACAAAAAACAGCGCCTTCTCTAGATGTGGCGACTGCCAATTATCACAGAAATTGAGCAGAATTTTGCTAGAGCCTTTGCTCTTGTCTTAGAGAGACCAGCAATCTGCAACCCCCTGACTACTAGTCTGTGGACATTACCTAGGCTTCCAAATATATACACCAACAGCTTACATTTGTACCCAAGCTGTACAACAATGTCTCTGAGTGGCTGATACTTTAAAAGCTTTGTAAAGTAGGCATCCTCTAGACTGTAGTCAAATGCACAGCCTACTGGAAGAATGGTTACTTCTCTGCTGTCCTCATCAACAACAACATCTGGCTTTTTTGCAGCAACATTTGAAAACACATTATTTCCACTATTACAGAGTTTGAACATGCAAGGTGAGACGCATACATTCTTGTAGATTTTGCATGGTGAAGCATATGGAATTATGTGTTCAACTAGTAAGTCAACAATTCTGTCATGTCTGGCAATGTACATTCCCTTATGCACATAGCAGCCATTCAGAACATGAGACAGGGATTCAATAATTATCTGACTATCATGGTGCAAACTGCAAACAGTGGGAAAAGAATGTGTTAGGGTACCAAAGAGAAAGATTGAGTCTAGTTGGAAGAACACATACACATACTCACATACGCACACACATACATTTTGACACACATAATCTCTTTCCTCTCTCACACACATATACATACTCACACACACACACACTCACACACATACAGTACTCTGGGCGTGTGCTGATAGGCTTCTGGTCTGCAAGAATACTGTGCAGAATAGAAAGATAGTAATGTCAGCAGTAAGGGAGTTAAGGCGTCTCTCTCTCTCTCTCTCTCTCTCTTTCTCTCTCTCTATCTCTCTTTCTCTCTCTCTCTCTCTCTCTCTCTCCCTCTCTCTCTCTCTCTCTCTCTTACTCTCTCAATCTATCTCATCCATTAATTTGTTCATTCATTCATTTATTCATTCATGTGTTCATTCTCTCACTTCCCCCATTACTGCTACACCCTCTCCTCTGCCTCTTTATGGCTCTAGCTCTGCTATTCAGGTGCTCCTGATGCAGTGAGAGAACACACTCTGTGTGTGTGTGTGTGTGTGTGTGTGTGTGTGTGTGTGTGTGTGTGTGTGTGTGTGTTGGTTGGTTTAGGGTGAAGTCCGCAGCCGTGAGCTGCATCACATCGGTGCTGAGCCAGAGGTACAAGACTACCTATCCACAGAGAGAGAGGGAGGGGAGATGGACAGAGATGGCAAAAGAGAGGAGCTGTGGAAAAAAGAACTTCTTGGCTGAATGCTGCCAATGGGGGAGAGATCAATTCTTTCCTAAATTCAGAGAAATGCATCAGAGAGAGAGTCTAAGAATACTATTAGGGAGGCAGCAAGATATATAGAGCTGCAGAGGGAGTCACTTCATCAGTGAAGCACACAAAAGACGTTGCAGTAATGTATGATGCATGATGTTTTTGTTTTATGTGGATGGGACTATGCTGTAGCTCAATTGAATTGTCAGACAGGCTGCTAGTGTGTGTGTGTGTGTGTGTGCATGTGTGTGTGTGTGTGTGTGTGTGTGTGTGTGAGAGTATGCGTGTGTGTATGTTTTCATACATGCATCTGGTCACCCATAGCTTCGTGCCTGTATTTACCTTTGGGTCAGTGCAGGTCTGTTTCATGTAAGGGCACTTTATGCTGGTGTGTGTGTGCGTGTGAGTTTGGGTGTGTGTGTGTGTGAGAAGGTATATGTTTTCCGCCGCTTTTGGAGCTCACGGAAGCTTCCATGAGGATTATTTCCGTGGCGATCCGGCGACTCTTGTCTTGCTCTGACATGGATGCTGCCATCCTGAATTTCAATGATGATCAGAGAGGCTGTGAGTAGCAGTAGTCGTGTGTGTGTGTGTGTGTGTGTGTGTGTGTGTGTGTGTGTGTGTGTGTGTGTGTGTGTGTGTGTGTGTGTGTGTGTGTTTACTTTGCTTGTTTATGTGTATTTGTTTCTTCAG
>NC_063209.1:15682245-15684745 GCF_017589495.1 Alosa alosa | reverse complement strand
TGTGTGTGTGTGTGTGTGTGTGTGTGTTTTGTGTGTGTGTGTGTGTGTGTGTGTGTTTTGTCTTGTAGGGAAAATGATAGAGTGGTGATGGTCAACGCTGTCTCCATGGACAATGTGGAACATGCCTATGCTGTGCAGCAGTTAAGGAAAAGCGGCAAAAATGCCAAAATAGTAAGTTAGAACACACACACACACACACACACACACACACACACACACACACACACACACACACACACACACACACACACACACACACACACACACACACACCTTGACCTGACGAAATGCCTTGTTTGTAACAGTTCACATTACTTAAGTACCGGCATATAAAGAGTTGTTAGGTTCAAAGGTCACTATTGACCTTGAGTTGGCACAAAGGAATGCAGAGAATGGAACCTGCTTGCCATCTCATTCCCACACACACACACACACACACACACACACACACACACACACACACACACACACACACACACACACAGTACACACATTCATGCTGGAATGAATTCCACAAGTCTTGCTATCTCCTTTCCTCATGTTCCCTCCTCCACACACACCACATTCAGCCACACACACACACACACCTAGATGATCGCTTGACGCTCACTCAAACGCAGGAACTCACACACACCCTCCTACTCAGGCACTTGTTTCACACATGTGGCTTCCTTCAGCCTCACACCTCGCAGCTCACGAGCTGTAATCAGGAGACTGAAGGGGTCAGCCTTGTCCAGTTGTCTCTCTCAAGTTCAAGTTCAGCAGCTTTATGAGCATGACCGGTCATGGCCTGTGCTGCCAGAGCAGGATGTACACAAACAAACAAACACCGATAATGAGAGTTGGAGTTTGATAATTAATGAGAAATAATTGGAAACAACAGCAATGATGGTAATGTCTTGAATTGAATGTCAAAAAGGGAATATCTTCCTCTTTTTTGCTTCTTTCACAGCCTTTCTCTCCTCCCTCCTCCCTCCCATTCTTCTCCTCTCCTCCTCCTCTCCTGTCCTCTCCTCTACAGACGATCCGGCGCAAGCGGAAGGTCCAGATCCCGTGGGAGCCTGGCCGGCGACCGGGCGACGACATGTCGGAGCCAGAGACCAGGAGAGGGACGAGGGAGGGAGTACAGCGGCCCGGGCTGCACTGGCCAGCTGGAAAGCCAGCGAGGCTCGGGACGGCACGCCAAGGGCAATCTGGAGAGAACGGGCCACTGCCAAGGGACAGGAGCCAGCCAGTGGCCTCCAACACTCCACCAATGCCCGCCAAGGTCACCTCGTCAAGTCCAAGAACGTAAGGTGGACGCAAAACAGATAGTGTAGCTTGTGTGTGTGTGTGTGTGTGTGTGTAAGGTGTGTGTCTGTTGTGTTATGTACTGTATGTGAAAACAGCAGTGTACACGCCTAACACATTGACTAGTCACAGTTCTGTAGTACTGTCTTCTCATTTGCGCTTAGCTCTTCTTTTTGATAATCTCTATGTTAATATTGTTTGTTATATTGTTGCGTTCACACGCCGCGGTATGTGTGTGTTTGTGTGTGTGTGTGTGTGTGTTTGCAGAGTATGGCCCGCGTTGGCCAGCCACATTCAGGAAGGACATCTCCCGAGAGTCTGGCAGCACTCCAGATGGCAACATCCAGGAAGCGAGACGCGGGTGCTGAAGGTGAGACCTTATCCCCGAGTAGACCTCATCACAGAGCGAGATCTCATCACAGAGTGAGACCTTATCCCAGGCGCCATGAGGCTGGTGATGACGGAAATCGATTCAAAGAGAAAAAACGAAAGGCATTAAGTTTCTCACTTTATTCTGTGTCCATAATGTAACCATTCTTTATTGTGTCCATACGGTAACGCACTTTTTATTGTGTCCATACGGTAACGCACTTTTTATTGTGTCCATACGGTAACGCACTTTTATCAGTCCATACGGTAACCAAGACTTTTATATTGTGTCCATAATGGGTAACGCATTTTTTTATTGTAGTTCATAATGGTAACGCACTTTTTATTGTGTCCATAAGGCAGACGCAAAAGTGCAGTGAGATTCAGGTATGCGCCTCCAGGTTGCCTGGTGGTCGTGTGAAGTCGGTACAACTGCTGAAAAGACTCTTTAAACATCTAAAAGCAGATCGAGCAGATTCTGCATTTTTACCCTTTAGACGGGAACCCGACGGTGGAGCTTTTTTAAGATTTCCACTCTGGAGGGTTGTTTCACTTTTTCGCGTTTTTAAGCCTTAAACTGCCGCCTAAACAAAAGGCACAGCTGATAACATATTTTGTCGTTTTCACCCAATGAAGCCGCTGTCGCAAACTGAGTTCTCTATGAGAGAGAGGGGATGGGAGGAATAAGGGTGAGAGAAAGGGGGTTGGAGGAGTGTTGTCAGAGGATGTCAGAGGTTACGAGTGATGTCAGAGTGTCACGACTCCATGTGAGTCATCCTCAACACAGATAGCGTGGAGTGCAGCATTTTTCATTTTTACATGACACACTGCACACACACAC
>NC_063209.1:15667245-15669745 GCF_017589495.1 Alosa alosa | reverse complement strand
CTGAGGCTGATGTGTCTGTGTTATGTATAGTGATGTGTCCATATTCATGTTGTGTTCAATGTAAACACACTCACATACACATACAAACACACACACACACACACACACACACACACACACACACACACACACACACTGACCCTTCTCCCAACACCATCCATATGTGTATTAGAGCCAGATAGTTCCTGACTGTGTGTCTTAGAGCCGATAGTTCCTGACTGCGTGCATTAGAGCCAGATAGTTCCTGACTGTGTGTGTCTTAGAGCCAGATAGTTCCTGATTGTGTATTAGAGCCGATAGTTCCTGACTGCGTGCATTAGAGCCAGATAGTTCCTGACTGTGTGTGTATTAGAGCCAGATGGTTCCTGACTGTGCGCTGGTGATGTTCTCGCTCCTCTTGCATTGCCTCTGCTGTTTTTCATCTCAGGGTTCCTAACTGCACCAGCCTCTGCTAATTGAATACAGGATTTGGCTGTCTGGTGGTGTGTTTGTGGGTTTGTGGGTTTGCAGTTTAAAACCATGACTAAGCAGTTCTATACAGGCTGGGGTCTAAAGGAGGAGGTGACTCAGCAGAAATATCCCATCATGCACCAGCACCGTGAGTGACATCACTCACGTCACTCATGCATGTCAGACCGCGTTGTCTCTTGACGTTTTGTCTCAGACGTCGGCTTAAAATCTCTGACTAAACATGTCAGCTGAAACTCGGAAGGACGGCGAGCGACAGACATAGAGCGACAGACATGGGGGGGCGGGCATGCCAGAAGAGACGCCAGACCCGACGAGACGACAGCGGATGCTTAGATAGAGACGGATTTAGAGATAGATGTGTGTCAAGATGATTGTCCGCCCCAGCACCCACCATAGATACCCTAACACACTTTATTGTTCTATCGGAGACATGGCCTGTGAAAGCAGCCACAGAAGTAGAGCAATGTGTTTGAATCTTATGAGTAGTCAGCATACAGCATACAGCATACTGCCACGCCGAGTCTGCACCTGTTTTCTACTCCTACGGTCTAACCCTGCTTTTGGTTCATTCCCTTTCCACCTTTGTTTATTTATGTATTTGTTTATTTAAAAGGGACAATGCACATCAATTGACATTTTTTGTTTACACTTAAAATGTAAATGTGCCAGAGTTAGCAAAAAAATCAAATCAAGCAAATTTTCATCTGTAGTCTCTTGCCACAGTGCCTTTGGCTCCACTTGGTGATTGGAATTGTGGGAAGTGTAGTTTAAGGAAGAAGATGAAGTTTCAGAGGCAGGGATATGCTTTTCACATGTGTGTCACCACTCATATGGCCACATAGGAGTAGAAAGGATAATATGAGTTCATACCCCCCTCTTTGCTCAGTGTGCTGGTTGTAGTCTTTGGCCGACTCATGTAGTTCCTTCTAATCCCTTGTTAGTCTGCGTGCCCTGTAATCTCTGGTAGTCTTGTGTAACCTGCGCCAGTCGGCTGGAGTCGCATTGTGCCCGTGCTCGAGTGTGCGAAGGCATGGGGAGGGTGGCACAGGCTGTACCCGACCTCATCATGACTCTAAACAAAGCAGCGGAATGCCAGCTCCAGGCCTGCGCCAACCGCACGTCATGTGACCAACCAGAGGGGTCTCAACAGGCCTGCACATTCTGTCTGTGTTCTCTCTCTCTCTCCCCCTCTCCCTCACATTATCTCTCTCCCTCTCTCTCTCTCTCACTCCCTCTCTCTCTCCCCCTCTCCCTCACATTTTCTCTCTCCCTCTCTCTCTCGCTCCCTCTCTCTCTCTCTCTCTCTTTCCTTTCTATCCCTCTCTCCTACCCTCCCTCACTGCCTCCCTCTGTCTGTCTGCCCCTGCACTCATTTTTTCCCCACACTTGTTTCCTCACCCCCTGCACAAAGACATACATTGAGCCGTGTGTCCACAGCCCTGTATGAGCTCAGAGATGACTTGCTGCGCTCTCCACCACAATGACACGCATTTGCAGAGTGGCGACACCACAGTCCGCCTTGCCTTCTATGACCTAGAGCTCTTAGACTTTCCCATCAGCCCCTGCACCTGTGGCGATAAGTTATCTAGCAAATGCAGCGCTTGTCTAAGGCAGGTTATTAATGCTGGTCATTTTCCATGCATCCTGTCGGTCCGCTCCCAGAGGCCTCATCACGGAGGCCACTCCATCTGCAGCCCCACACCTGGTCTCCTCTATGGGCATTTTTATAAGGCCATGATTGGTGGCCGGGGGGATTGTAATCGGGTCCGTCTGTGTGTGTGTGTGTGTGTTTGTGTGTGTGCGTGCATGCTTGCATAACATAAAAGCTTCTGTTCCGATTTACTTCATATTTTCATACAAAAAAGAGGGTCACCATATCTCATTCCTCCCACACGTCCATCTAGATGAGGATTAGGATTTGGATTCTTTTGTCCAGCATCTTTAACACTGCAGGATAGGACAGGTGATGGTCAGCAGTCTGACCGCCTGGCTGCTGGTGTGTAGTAATGGATATAGGGTGTGGTGTGAT
>NC_063209.1:15657245-15659745 GCF_017589495.1 Alosa alosa | reverse complement strand
AGCGCCAAGGGCCCTCACCACAGTCAACCACAGCATCATCTGAGTCACATTAACACATTCACACCACAGCTCTCATGACTTACAGCTCCTTAGTGTGTGTGTTTGTGTGTGTGTGTGTGTGTGTGTGTGTGTTTGTATATGTGCATCTTTGAGTGTGTGTGTGTGTGTGTGTTTGTATATGTGTGCATCTTTGAGAGTGTGTGTGCGTGTGTGTGTGGGGGTGTGTGTGTGTTTGTCTCTGTATGTGAGTTTGTTTGTGGGCTTCTGTTTTCCATTTGTGTTTTTAGGACCTTTGTCCTCGTAGCACTGTTTGTGTGTGTGTGTGTGTGTGTGTGTGTGTTTACAGTGCAAGTTTATAAGTGAGTGTGCATGTTTATTTGTTTGTGCGTGTGTGTCTGTGTTTATTGTTTTCCATGTAACTCATCCATATGTTATGATTATGCCTGTGCTAACGGTACATGTTGTGGTCCTTGTCTTTGCCTGCAGTGTACCGGCGAATCGTGGAGTCGGACGTGGGCGACTCCTTCTACATCCGCACGCACTTCGAGTACGAGAAGGAGTCTCCGTACGGGCTGAGCTTCAACAAGGGTGAGGTGTTCCGCGTGGTCGACACACTCTACAACGGCAAGCTGGGCTCCTGGCTCGCCATCCGCATCGGCAAGAACCACCAGGAGGTGGAGAGGGGCATCATCCCCAACAAGAACAGGTGTGTGTGTGTGTGTGTCTGTGTGTGTGTCTATGTTAAAATCACTACAGGGTTGAAAATGCCATTGATCATCACAAGAACCACTGGTTGTAGCATACAGTATGTGTGTACGTTTGTGTGCGTGTGTGTGTGTGTGTGTGTGTGTCTGTCTGTAAGTGCGTTCACAGCCCTTTGCTGTTGTTTCAGCAGGTGACCTTTCATTAAGTTGAACGCAGCATTATTCCGACAAGAATTTCAGTAGTCCAAAAGTCCAGTTCATGTCAGTCATGAGGAGAGTCAGCTCTGAAGAGGAGGAGAGAAACGTCTGCAGAGTTGCTGCATCTCCACCGCAACGTAGAACATCTCCACCGCAACGTAGAACATCTCCACCGCATCGTAGAACATCCGTGGAGAACATTGGAGGATTGTAGGATAGGATTCTAGAATCAGTGTAGAGAAGCAGAAGGCAGCAGAAAGCAGCAGAGACCAAGAGTAGCTCTTTCTCTGCAGCATCAGAGAGGACCTGTGGCGGTTGCACAAAGCACCTTAAGTTAAGTTTTTTCCCTTAAAATCTGATTTAAGGGTCCCTTAAAATAAAAACGGTTGCACAAACACCCTTAAGTTTTTCTTTAAGGTTTCCTTTAACATTTTCCCTTAGTATTTAAGGGTTTGTCCTTATCTTGTAAGAAATCCCTTAAACTGTTGTGATAAACTACCTTAGTAGTCTAACTAAGGGGAAAAAATCTAAGGGACATCTGACTCTACCTTTAACCATATTATTAACTGAATTGATGCTGATAAATGAAGTTTATTAACTACTTTGACAATTCAAAATAAAACCTCTCTGTTAATATGCTTCCTCTTCCTAGGCCTATCAGAAACATGGCGTATTGTGTGGTTTTACGAGGCTAACGCTAACAATTCATGTGGATATCTTGTTAGCCTATGAGCTTTGGTTCGGTTCGCTAGGCAAAACGTTGGTGCACTGATGACAGTCAGGACCATCTCTAACTTGCCAACTAGTATTGTTCAAAGTCAAAGTCAAAGTCAGCTTTATTGTCAATTTCTTCACATGTTCCAGACATACAAAGAGATCGAAAACACGCTTCTCACTATCCCACGGTGAAGACAAGACATATTTGACCAATTTTAAGTCCATGAGACAAACATAACATTCAAGTAAAACAAAAGTAAGTAAATAAGTAAATAAGAGGGCACATATAATAATGAAAAATAAGAGCAGCAAAATTTTGTCCAAATTGTGCATAGACAGTCAATAAAATACTAGTGCAAATACTGTAAAATACTATAAAATACTGTTTGACCTAAGTAATAAAGAAGAAAGTGGCATAGTGGTGCAAGTTATGTAAGAGCAGCAGAAGTGTTATGTTTTCAGGACAACAACACCAAGTTGTAAAGTGTTCAGTTCATGTATATAATATAACATGCTTTACTTGCTACCTGGATAATTTCCGCGAATATTAGGTAAGATGAATGATAAGATCATTAAGCTTTACTGTGTTCGGTGGGTTGACTAACATCGCGGCAAAGGCAGTTAGCTGTAGTAGGCTACAGCTGTTGAACAATCTCTGTGGAAACTATAGAATGTTCGTGCCGGAAAATCCCTTTCAGTTCAGTAAATCCCTTATCGTTTCTCCTTAACTAAGGAAACATTTTAAGGTATTCTGTAATAATAACACCCTTAAGTAAATCCCTTACCTAAGGAGAAATTAAGTCTTAAGGGTCATACTTAAGGAAAAAAACTTAAGGTGCTTTGTGCAACCGGCCACTGGGCCTCCTGTTTCCTCGAGGGTT
>NC_063209.1:15644745-15654745 GCF_017589495.1 Alosa alosa | reverse complement strand
ACACACTCCTGGGCTGGTGTGATGACTTCATCCGTGCCTCTTGAGGATTGTCGAGGGAAACGTTTCCCTAGTGCTGGCTTTTAAAGGGGTTCTAAGTTGTCATGACGACCCCAGAGCCTCCACTTCCAATTATCTAAGTGCACTTAAAATGCAGCCTGTAAATTGACCCAAACCCCCTCACACACAAACATACACATACACACCTCTACACACACACACACACACACACACACACACACACACACACACAACTCCACACGGCATGTTTAATATGAACACATTGCCTCACTGGTTTACTTCCTTTACAGAAACGCAGAACCAAGACGACACAGAAAGTACGTTTGTCAGTGCATCAGCTTGATATGCCTATCCATAGCTCCTGTTAGAGTCTACCTTATAGCTTTATGGCTACCTCTCTTTCTTTTCTTTGTTTGTGTTGAGTTGTATTCATTTGTTTATTTTAATGGCCTGGTCATGCACTTTATTTTCTCTGAATGGAACCTTCTGGAACGTGTGAAGCCCAAGCGGGTTCTACATGGGGTCAGCCCTGTAGAGAGCTACTGTATGCTTTTAACGGGCAGAAATCACTCTGTCGGACATCAAACATTCCCATTGCGACCCATGCTTATGCCTCTTTCAGTTGCAGAAAGAAACACACACACACACACACACACACACACACACACACACACACACACACACACACACACACACACACACAGACACGTTTTATACTCTATTTTCAACTAGAATTAATTGAGCCAGGTTTGCCCTGGGAAGGTGCTACTCCGGCCATTGATTTGTGACGTAGGTTGCTCTTTTCAAAGAGTAGACTTAGTTATGTAAAGTCCCCCCATGCCCCTAATCCCCAGCCCTGGCCCATCACAACCTCTCCAGTGTGCCCTCATTGGCTCCCCAGTTGCTAGGGTGATGGGAATGATTGACAGGCGGCCATGTTTCCCCTTCACCTAGTTCCCATGATCCTTTATTAGGTCACCCCTGCACAGTTTAGTCTAGTTTCAGTGTAAGCAATTGTTTAACCCCCCATTCATGCAATGCATTGTTATTTTAGTCTCACCACACACACACACACACACACTTTTTCAAGAGCTTTGAGCCTGTAATGAAGCCGCATGTTTCACTTCCATCCTTACCCGTACACACACACACACACACAGATGCATATACACACTTCCATCCTTACTCGTACACACACACACAGATGCATACACACTTCCACATCCCGACCTGAAGGTAGAACGCCCCTTTAATTATGCATGTGTGTGAGAGAGATACGGAGTTAAGAGTGGTGTTTGTGTCTGAGTGTGTGTGTGTGTGTGTGTGTGTGTGTGTGTGTGTATGTGTATGTGTGAGAGAGAGCTATATGTGTGAGAGAGAGAATGTGTGTGTGTATATTTGTTTTTGTGTGTGTGTGTGTATGTCAGAGAGAGAGAGAGAGAGAGAGAATGTGTGTGTGTGTGTGTGTGTGTGTTTGAAGAGCAGACACAGACACCTGATCTCAGCAGGTACTGTTAATGTAGACACGTGCTCAGACACTCAATATGACCTTTACCTGCCATCTGCAGAGAGCGAACCCCGCGACGCCGGCACCGACCAGCGCAGCTCCGGAATCATCCGCCTGCACACCATCAAACAGATAATCGACAGGGTGAGAAACACAGGACCCACACACACACACACACACACACACACAAACACACACACATATGCATGGTGTGCAAATATGTTTCATACATAAGAATGTAGCATATACACAGTCCCATCTTCTTCATACTCAAGTATGCAGTCTAATCCCTGGCCCCTATAGTGGCTTGGTTTCCTCATAGCGCACCACTGCCCCCAGCAGGTTGTTGTGGGTACAGCGTTATTTTTCAGCCCACCTCTCGTGCCCTCTGTTGTGATTGTGTTTATTCATGCTGTTCACCTCTCATTTGTACTGCAATTAAGTCAGTAATGAATTAAAGGTTGATACAGAGGGCACTGCCATAGACGGCACGGCAGGGAGCACACACACACACACACACACACACACACACACACACACACACACACACACATATGCAAGTAATTATGTCCAAGTAATGGGAGAGAGCTGTCCTTCGTATCTGTATTAATTAACATTATGTTTTTTGTGTGTGTGTGTGCGTGTGTGTGTGTTTGAGTCTGTGTTTATCTTTTGTGGCTGTTCCTCTGTGTGTGTGTGTGTGTGCCCTCGTCCTTAGGATAAACACGCAGTGCTGGACATCACCCCTAACGCAGTGGACCGTCTGAACTACGCGCAGTGGTACCCCATTGTGGTGTTCCTCAACCCCGACAGCAAACAGGGGGTGAAGAACATGAGGAGCCGCCTGTGTCCCGAGTCACGCAAGAGCGCACGCAAGCTCTATGAGAGGGCCCTCAAGCTGAGGAAGAACAACCACCACCTGTTCACAGGTGTGTGTGTGTGTGTGTGTGTGTGTGTGTGTGTGTGTGTTGTTGTTGCTGTTGCTGAGAGAGATACAATGAAAAGAAAGATGGTGATGTAGTGGAGTACATACTTGACATACTTTGCCAGTGTGTGTGTCTGTGTGTGTCTGTGTGTGTTTCTGCATGTGAGAGATTGGCAGGGTTGATTGACTGTGCCAGTGTGTGTGTGTAGTAGAGTAGAAGGAGGGTGGTTGGAGGGTATTCCCTCACGTGACGTCTCATTTAGGGAGAGATGGAGCATCCTTGTGTGTGTGTGTGTGTGTGTGTGTGTGTGTGTGTGTGTGTGTGTAGACTATCGTGTGCCAGAGTGAGCTCCCAGGAGCGGACAGGAGTTGTCAGGCAGTCCCAGCAAGCTTTTGCCCACACACACACACACACTCACTTTCTCTCACACCCACACATACACACACACATACAAAACACATATTCTCTCTCTCACACACACACACACACAGACACACACACACACACACACATTCACACACACAGTTCCCAAACACAATGACCAGCTGTCACTCACAAACAGAGGCCAAATAGTGCACATCACACACAGACACACACACCCTGCCCCCTCTTCATGTGAGACTTCAAACACACACACACACACTCACTGCTCGCTTGACTTACGTGTGCATATTTGCATACGCTCGCATGAACTCAGACTTGCAGCCTGGTCTACCTGAAACACACACACACACACACACGACACACACACACACACACACTTCTGCATGAATGGTTCTCAGGGCCAGAGTCAAACATGCGTACAGCTGGAGAAGGACTCTGACTCGCAGACTCTGGTGAAGACCCTCAGGCCTGTATGTAAGGCCTGTAAGCTCAGGGCTACACTGGACACCATGGCAGAGTTATGGGACTTTCACACACATAGTCCCACGCACATATGCATACGCAATGCACACACACACACAGTCAGAAACGCGCGCGCACACACACACACACACACACACACACACACACACACACACACACACACACACACACACACACACAGTCAAACACACATACATACACACACACACACACACATAAACACACACACACAGTCAGAAACACACACACACACACACACACATACATACACACACACACACCACACACATTGCGCTGTCTCCAGTGGACCATATGCTGTAGGTAGCTCTTGAGTAATAATGAATAGTGTGGGCGTAAGTGTCTGTTTTAATGGCGCTGTTGATCTGAATGGCTGCCCTGATGGGTCTGCAGATTGAATTAGAGGCCTTGTTAACTCCTCTGCCCGCTGACAGGGGTACTTTAGGCCAGCACGCACCCCGTAAATGTCCCTCAAGAGCCACCGTAATGGGCCCTGGCTGCATTAGCCATCTCCCAGAGGTGACTTTCAGCTGCGAGGTAGTCAGCGTTATCGGGATCCGGAAACCCACCATGCTCTTAGGTTTGGATTTCGTGTGTGTTTGTGTGTGTGAGTGTGTGTGTGTGTGTGTGAGAGTGAGTGTGTGAGTGAGTGTAAGAAAGATACTGAGAGAGAAGACAGTGTGTGTGTGTGTGTGTGTGTGTGTGTGTCTGTTTGTGTGTGTGTGTGTGTGTGTGTATGTGTATTTCGCATATGTGTTTTTGTGTTTGTGTGTGTGTATTTGTGTATTTGCCTCATGTGTATATGTGTGTGTGTGTGTGTGTATGCATGTCTGTGTATTTGCACATGTGTGTGTATGTTAAATGAGCAGCAAAACTTGACACTTGCTATTTCCTGGAACCAAATGACCCCAAGGGTTTATGATTACAAAGACCGTGCCCTCTCTTGTGTGAGATTCATTCTCTTTCCATCTCTCCTCTCTCTCTCTCTCTCTCTCTCTCTCTCTCTCTCTCTCTCTCTCTCTCTCTCTCTCTCTGTGTTTGTATGTGTGTTTACAGCAACCATCAACATGAACAACATGAATGACGGATGGTACGGTTCCCTGAAGGACACCATCCAACAGCAACAGAACCAGCTTGTCTGGGTTTCAGAGGGCAAGGTGAGACACACACACACACACACACACACACACACACACACACACACACACACACACACACATATTTTCTTCTAGTCTGTCTAGTCTTTCAATTTCTCACATACTGTACTTGGCCCTTCACAGTCTATCAGTGTGCCAGACTGTTTCTCTCTACATGTACACACACTAACACACACATTCCAGCTACAGTTTAATTTGAAATCCATTATGTGAAATCCTTTTGGATTTTGCTTTCAATTTTTAATCAGATGTGCTAATATCCGTGTGTGTGTGTGTGTGTGTGTGTGTGTGTGTGTGTGTGTGTGTGTGTGTGCGTGCATTCGTGTGTGTGTGTGAGAGAGTGTGTGAGTGACTGCTGTCTTCATTTAGTATTTGCTGCCACAGGGCCTTCATCTCTTCATTACTCTACATCAGACTGAACTGCTCTAATACCCGTCTCAGTTCTAGTACAAGACTTACGTCTTTCATCTCTCTCTCTATCTCTATTCTATACCATATCCATATGCTTCTTCTTCATTCTAACTAATATTCTCTCTCTATATATATATATATATATATATATATATATATCTATCTATCTCTCTCTGTCTCTCAGGCGGACGGTGCCCTGAGGACGACCTGGATATCCATAGCTTGACCGGCTGTCGTACCTGTCTCGCGCCGGGGCGAGAGTACAGCATGTACAGCCGCGGACAACGCCGCCACCGCGATCGACTGGGAGGACCCGATGCAGGCGGCGCCCTACACCGACCAGGAGCTGGGCGAGGGCGGCTGAGCAGCAGGCGGACCGCCACGCCGCCCGGGCGACAGCTGACCGCATCCTCGAGCCCGTGCAGCAGGACATGGCCGTGCTGCAGCAGCCGCCGCCTGGATACGCCGCCGTGGCCGCCGCTGCCGCCGCGCTGGCCGCCTACCCGCCGCCCGTGGGGAACCGGTGACGCCGCCCGGCGTGCGCTGGAGCGCTCCGAGCGGCCGGCTTCAAGGGCCCCGCTCCCCAGGTAGCGTTCCTGCGCGCCGTCCGCCTGCCTTGCTGCCTGGAGGCGGTCGTGTGCGTCCGCAAGGTGTTCTGGAAGCGCTATTGACAGGAGACAGGGCCTAAACACAAACAAAACAAAACAAAACAAAACAAAACAAAACAAACTAACAAAAAAAAAAAAACAGACCAACTAAAAAAGAATAAGTTAACTCTACTAATCTGGAAGCTCTACTGTCAGGACAGGTGTAGGTATCGGAGTTGTTTAGGTAACGGTGTTAAACTGGATGCAGGGAACTGAACCTGGAGTGAACTCACTGGAGGTGCTATTGACCGTACTAACTATAAACAAACAAACAAACAAACAAAACCATATGGAGGTGCTATTAAGAGAAGAGAAGAACAGTACTCAGTATTATTATCCCTTTAGTGCGCAAGGATGAGGAGAGCTCACAAAGCACACGTCTAGTTATGATATACCTCTATATTGTCTATTCTAGATTATGCATTATATTATATACCTCTATATTGTCTATTCTAGATTATACATTATATTATATGGGAAAGTCAATATTGAAATGTCTAAGTGATAATTCTGCCAAGTATTTATTGTTGCTGTGACTGTGTGTGTGTGTGTGTGTGTGCGTGCATGTATGTGTGTGTGTGTGTGGTGTGTGTATATGAATGTTTATTTTTTCGAAAGCTAAATAAGAAGAAGCAGGTAATACTATCCAAAGCCAAAAAAAAGGAGATCTTCTATGCTACATAACTGAATGCCTAAGTAACCATGACTGCTGCTGTGGTGTGTGGTGGTTGCTGTTGTTAATTACTCCCGATGATGTCGATGTTACTATGAATATCCCTCCCAGTGCCTGTGTGAGATCTAACTCTACCCTGTAGCGGGACTCGCTGAGGTACATCTGGCCCTGATCTGGCCTACATTTGGACTGCATTTAGCCTGACTTAAGACTGGCTGTAGCCTAGATTTGACCTGGTTTTTGGGGCTGATTTTTGCCTGGTTTTAGACTGGTTTTGGACTGGTTTTGGACTGATTTTGGACCGGTTTTGGCCTGATTTTGGCCTGGTTTTAGACTGGTTTGAGCCTGGTGTTGGACCTGGTTTAGACCGGTTTTGGCCTGGTTTTGGACCGGTTTTGGGCTGTTTTTGGTAGGTATCAGGGCCTGGGCCAGATGTGCATCAGGTCTATCGCTGTGTGTGGTCTGTGTTAGCTGTTGTTGTTGTTTTGATTCCAACTGAAGTTGTACCAGAACGTATCACCGTGCATGATGGTTAATATCCGTGTAAAATCGTACTGCTGTAATAGTATTTATCGGGTTCACTGGACCAACATGATATATACAAGTCTTCTTATGTGCTGGATTAAGAAATATCATTAAATATAAGAAAGGTTGTATGTAACCTATTATATTAAAGACCAAGCAAACTATATAATCAACTGAAATTCTTGTCCCGCTGTAAGTCTTTACAACGTAGAAGAACTGCTATTAGAGGAAAACAAGAAAGAGCTTGAATAGAATGCAAGTTCTATATATTGCAGAATACTGCGTTTATAGATGTTAATTTAGCGTGTTTATCTTGCTGCTGTGTAAGTGTGACCATCTCAAACAGCAGCTTAGTGTCTGGTGTGTATCTGGTGTTGTGACAGTGCCAAGCGTGTGAGGTTTGGTGTGCGTGTCTTAATTGTGTGTGAAGCTACTCTGTTGTGTAATTGTATACTGTATTGAAGATACATAAGCTGAAGAAAACTCTGAAGTAACGCTCTTGGATAAAGTGGTACGCTCAGTGGCGGTGTGTATGCTGTGTGTTGGCCAGAGAGCACAGATGTCCATTCTGTATGGTTTGGTGTCTGGTATGTCCTCTACATGTTTGTAAGGGCCTTAATGAATTGTTGTGAATGTAGCATGGCACATGACGCGTGTGTGTTGGGTGAGGTTTAGATGAATGTTTCATCCTGTGCTGTAGACTTTCACAACATAACAGGAGTGTGTGTGTGTCATCGAAAGTGTTTTCAATGGTTTAAGGGTGTAGGACTTGTGCAGGTTCCGTGTGTGTGTTTATCTGTGTTTGTACAGTATATGTGTGTGTGTGTGTGTGTCTGTGTGTGTCTGTGTGTGTGTGCCAAGTTGTGTGTTTTAAACGTCTTTGACCCGTCCACAGACAGCAGAGCCGGCTGCTGCCGCGGCCCCTGTGCCGGTGGTGGAGCCGCTGGCCCAGACAGCGCCCCCTGCAGCTCGACACTCTCCAAGCGCCGCCATCGCGACCGCCACCCCGGAACCCCCCTCCACCTCCACCGAGCCCCCCCCACCCGTCACTTCCACCACCAACTCCAACTCCAACTCCAGCCTCACCCTCCCCGAGGCTGGGCCAATCAGGAGCAGCCCTGTCCCAGAGCTAGCCCCGCCCCCGGGTCACGAGCCCACCCAAACCGGGACGCCCGGGTCGGAACCAAAGGTACCTCGTCCTGGATGGGGGTCCAGTTCGGCTCGACTCGGGTTCTCGCCCTCTGCCCCCAAATACACCCTCCTCCACTTTCTGACTTGTCTGCCCCCCCCCCCCCCCCAGACCACAAGCTCCGCCGTCTGCCTGCGTGTGTTTGGCCACGTGCTTCTCTCTCTACTGCATGCGTGCTACCCGGCTGTGTGCCTCTAGGTGTGTGTGTGTGTGTGTGTGTGTGTATGTTAATATGTGTGTTTATATATGTGTGTGTGTGTGTTTGTCTGTGTGTGAGTGTGCTTGTCTGTGTCTGTGTGTGTGTGTGTGTGTGTGTATGTGTGTGTGTGTGTATATATGTGTGTGTGTACTGAGGAAGCAACACTGGTAAACAGAAGTCTGAGGCCGCTGTGTGTGTGTGTGTGTGTGTGTGTGTGTGTGTGTGTGTGTGTGTGTGTGTGTGCGTGCGTGCGTGTGGTGTGTGTGTGTGTGTGTGAGTGTGTGTGTGTGTGCGTGCGTGCGTGTGGTGTGTGTGTGCGTGTGTGTGTGTGTAAGTGTGTGTGTGTGTGTGTGTGTGTGTGTGAAGTTTGGTGTGTGTGTGTGTGCGTGTGGTGTGTGTGTGTGTGTGTGTGTAAGTGTAAGTGTGTGTGTGTGTGTGTGTGTGTGTGTGTGTAAGTGTGTGTGTGTGTGCATGTGTGTGTGTGTGTGTGTGTGCGTGCGTGTGTGTGTGTGTGTATGTGTATGTGTGTGTGTGTGTGTGTGTGTGTGTGTGTGTGTAAGTGTGTGTGTGTGTGTGTGTGTATGTGTGTGTGTGTGTGCATGTGTGTGTGTGTGTGAAGTGTGTGTGTGTGTGTGTGTGTATGTTAATATGTGTGTTTATATATGTGTGTGTGTGTGTGTGTGTGTGAAGTGTGAAGTGTGTGTGTGTGTGTGTATGTGTGTGTGTGTGTGTGTGTGTGTAAGTGTGTGTGTGTGTGCGTGTGTGTGTGCGTGCGTGTGTGTGTGCGTGCGTGCGTGCGTGCGTGTGGTGTGTGTGTGTGAGTGTGTGTGTGTGTGTGTGTGTGTGTGTATGTTAATATGTGTGTTTATATATGTGTGTGTGTGTGTGTGTGTGAAGTGTGAAGTGTGTGTGTGTGTTTATCTGTGTTTGTACAGTATATGTGTGTGTGTGTGTGCGTGCGTGTGTGTGTGTGTGCGTGCGTGCGTGTGGTGTGTGTGTGTGTGAAGTGTGGTGTGTGTGTGTGTGTGTGTGTGTGTGTGTGTGTGTGTGTGAAGCTCGCTGCCTAGTCACTGCTGTTTCCTCCTCCTTGCACGGCTCTTGCAGAGTGACCTCTGGGCTCCTTCAGTTTCCTTCTCTTCTTTCTTTCTTTCTTTCTTTCTTTCTTTCTGTCTCTCTTCCAGTGGTGTGTTTTAATATAATTTGGCCACATCAGCCTGAAACGACTGCATCCCAACACACACACATAGACAATTCACCTCCGTTCCACAAAGAATACCCCCATTTGCCTTACCGAGACTCTGGTACCGCAGGTGCAGGCATTCTTAGTGGAAGTGATGTTGACCTCTCAGCACGATGCGAGCGTTTCAGCCACGGTGTGCTGTGTGTGTGAGTGTGTGTGTGTGTAAGCGACTAGAGATGGCACTAGTGTTAACGGCAGAGTTAACGTGGACTGAACAGGTAGCATTGGTTCTCAGCCTGTCGTTGGTAAAGATCATCGCTTGGGAGATATAAATATATATATTTGGGTCATTTTTGTGTGTGTGTTTGTATTTTTACGCTGCTTTACTGACTTTGAAAGGTAGCCTACCCCAATGGAAGCCCCCACACACACCACCACCAATGACTTGTTTGTTTCCAAGGCTTGGAGGATGACTTTGTTGTCTGTTTAAAGGGCTACTTTTCAAATGTCACGTACAGTAATTTGACTCCTGTGTTCCGTTGTGGATGGCTGCTGTCCTGCAGTGCTGGTGGTCTTCTTGTCCTCCTTATTATTGTGCCTCATTTGGCTCCGTTTCTTTGGTGCAGGTTTTGTTCTGGTTTCTCTGTCCCTTTTTCCCTTCTTCCTCCTTGTTTTGCTTCTTC
>NC_063209.1:15637245-15639745 GCF_017589495.1 Alosa alosa | reverse complement strand
GTGTGTGTGTGTGTGTGTGTGTGTGTGTGTGTGTGTGTGTGTGTGTGTGTGTTATCCAGGTGATCACAGCCTGAAGTGTGTGTGTGTGTTATCCAGGTGATCACAGCCTGAAGTGTGTGTGTGTGTGTATCTGTAGTCGTATATTTGGCTAACATGTTTTGTGTGTGTGTGTGTCTGTGTGTGTGTGTGTCCAGGTGAAACCCTGCTGAGCCCCCTGGTGATGTGCGGTCCTCACGGCCTGAAGTTCCTGAAGCCCGTGGAGCTGCGTCTTCCTCACTGTGCGTCTATGACCCCTGATGGTTGGTCTTTTGCTCTAAAATCCTCCGACTCCTCGTCGGGTACGCCGTCCTCTCTCTCTCTCTGTGTGTGTGTCCGGTCATCTGGGGAGGGGACGAGGCAAGGGGTGGCTCTGTGACCAATGGCTGTGGGGGCAGGGGCAGTGGGGGGGTCACACACCTTTATTTCATTTCAGCGCTAATGCACTTTTCACCTTGTCCAGCTCCATCTCTCACACTCGTCCATTTGAATTTCACATAGTCCAGCTCTCTTCTCTCTCTCTCTCTTCTCTTTCTCATCTCTTCTTTCTTTCCTCTCTCTCTCCTCTCTTCTTTCTTTCTCCCCTTTCTCTCTCTCTTCTCTCTCTCTCCTCTCTCTCTCTCTCTCCTATCTTCTCTTTCTCTCTCTCCTCTGTCTCTCTCTCTTCTCTCTCTCCTCTCTTCTCTTTCTCATCTCTTCTCTCTTTCCTCTCTCCCTCCTCTCTTCTTTCTTTCTCCCCCCTCTCTCTCCTATCTTCTCTCTCTCTCTCTCCTCTGTCTCTTTCTCTCTTCTCTTCTCTCTCTCTCTCTCTCTCTCTCTCTCTCTCTTCTCTCCCTTCTCTCTGTCTCTCACACTGGCACTTGGTCATTTGAATTCATGTCCACTCACACCTGTTTGACAGCTAAATGAGCCCACCTCTCCAGTACGCTTGGCCAGTTATTTGGATAGAACCCTTCAGTCTCCTCACCAGCAGCTAATTCCACAAATAGAAAAATGAATCTCACTAATTGACAGTCACGTCTGAAATATGCTTTCCCAGTTATTAGGATGCACTGTAGTGCTTTTAGACCCTTCACCGGTAGTTAATTCCACACTGAAAAAGGAAATATGAAATTTGCAGAGCTAAAGAACTAAAGAAATCAGTCAGTCGGTCAGGCAGTGCTCAAGTCCTCCTCCAGCTGTTGAGCTGTGTCTCAGTGAGCTCAGTAAAGCCCTGGTGCAGCACAGGCTGAAGGCTGAAGCAGTGCCGGTACAATTACATAGAGCCGCTCCAGATTGGGTCCGTTGTAGGGTGCAGTTCCAGCTGTCTTTCAGGTGTGGCTGAACCACTGTGTGTGTGTGTGTGTGTGTGTGTGTGTGTGTAGCTGTTTCTTTAGGCACTCCCGTGGGAGGCTCTTCTCTCCTCCCCTGACTGGGATTCCAAACCTGTCTTCACTAAACTCACGCTTGCCAGCCGCCTCTTGAGTGTGTGTGTTCATGAACTCCGAGACACACACACACACACCATCTCATTTAGCCCGACTAACGACAGCCTGTGCTTCACATCGCACATAATCACCACTGTACTCACTGTGCTCATCTTGTCTTCGCTGTCTGTGGTTGTCTGTAAGGCATGCTATCCTGTCTGTGGCTGTCTGTAAGGCATGCTATCCTGTCTGTGGTTGTCTGTAAGGCATGCTGTCCTGTCTGTGGTTGTCTGTAAGGCATCCTATCCTGTCTGTGGGTTTCTGTGCTGTCCCATCCTCTGTAAGTGGACCTGCTCCAGCTCGCATGCTTGGGTCTCTCACACAGCCGCCCCCAGCCCTAACCCCTCTACCCCACCCTACAGACCGACACACACAGGGAAGGAGAGAGAGAGGGATAGAGGGAGAGGGCAAATGCCTTCCTGATTTCTTCAAGGGTAGATCTGTCTCTCTCTCTCTCCACGTTCTCTGTCCTGTTCCTATCTCTCTATTGTCCTCCTCTCTATCCCCCTGTCATCCTCCTCTCTATCCCTCTATCATCCTCCTCTCTATCCCCTCATCCCATAGTTCTGTCTTTCTCTGTATTCTTCCATATTTTCCAATTCTCTGTCTGTCCATCTTTGTCTTTTCATCTTTCTCACACTTCTGCCTCTGTCCTGTTCTTCGTCCTCTTCCCCTTCTCTACTTTTCTTTCTCTCTCACTGTCTCTCTGTTCTTTTTCTTCCCCTTTCACTGTCCCTCTTTTTCCTTTGATGTCCCCCCTTTAGCAGTTTCCATCCTCCTTTCCTTGTCCTCCCTTCCTCTCTCTCCCCCCTCTCTAACAGTGGACAGGTCCCTGCTGTATGTTAACAGCTAATATCTCTCTGGTTGACATGGAGGAGTTGCTGTTTTTTGTCTTGTCTTGAATGAGACTCAGGATGGGACTCTTCCCATTCAGACATGTGGACCAATCAGACAGAGCGGTCAGGTTTTAACCAGGGCCGGACCTCAGAAATGACACC
>NC_063209.1:15609745-15624745 GCF_017589495.1 Alosa alosa | reverse complement strand
CACACACACACACACACACACACACAAGTAAAATTGCTCCAATTAAATCTCAAAAGGCTCTTCCATGCATAGCTCCCAGTGTGCACACACACACACACTGACAGACACGCAGATCTCAACTCCAAGTGAACAGCGATATTAGCTGTTTAAGAGGCTGAAGGGTCTCCATAGTGAGCCCATGTCCTGTAGCAGCAGTGAGGCCAGGCTACCTTGTAATGGGGGCTGAGATATGAGATGGGCGGGCGGGGGACTTGAGAGAGGCTGACATCTGTGTGTGCTGGTCCCAGGAGAGGGGGGGAGATGACAGGGGGGGGCAGTGTGTGATCCAGGACCCCAACCCCCAAGCACGCACCACACACACACACACACACACAAACACACACAAACACACACACACACACATATACACACACATGCACATTTTTACGGCTGGCTCTGAACCATAACATAAAATGGAGGCAGACAATAGAATTAAGGTTAACCGAAAGGTATTTTATTTAAAGTAATCAAAGATAACAAATATATGTAACAAAATGTCTAGGGGAAAGGAAGATAAACTAAATGTATGTGTGCATGTGTGTTACTGTGTCAGTAATAAGAGAGAAAGAGGGAGGTAGATGTAAAGCGTTAAAAGTTGGTGTGAGAGAGAATATGCCTTAATGACACCCAGTGCCCAAATAGTGCCCAAACAGAGAGTGTACAGTATAGAACCCCTTAAATACCCAGCCACACCTTCCTACAGGTGTGCACAATAACTAATTGACACCGCCAGGTCTGCAACTGCCCGTGCACTGTCTACACAGAACCTGATGGGGACACAGGGGGCAGCGTCGGCGTCAAGGGCGGGCCATAGGGGGCCAGGCCCGTCCAAACAGGCCAGTGTGACACCCCCCCCCCCCCCCCCCCCAACTGAGTTCTCTCCCCCACATAAAAAAATCTAAATATTATTATGCATGATTGAAATTAAATCCATATTGAACACTGATGTTGAACACTTAACCTACTCAAAATGAAACATGCCATGTGTCAACTATGCTACTGTTGATTATGTGCGCAAACAGCGTGATGCAAACTGCGCGTTCCGCTTAGCCCCGCCTAGCTTCACTCACATCCATCTGGGACCTCTTCCATTGAGAGTGATTTCTCCAACCAACTTTATGGTTTAGCCAATCAGGACGCAGGGCGGGAGTTTCATAGATGTGACATAGCCAGAGCCCGTATTCTCTGACATAGCGTAGAAGCGATTGTGAGTCTGTTATTAGCGTCACGGGTTGGCTTCGATGTGAGTGATTGAAGTAGCACGTCAATAGATGACGGACAAGTGGCTTATTCAATCATATGCAAGCATTTTTTGATTAGGCCCAGCCTTCTGAAGCAACACTTCAATGGATCGGTTCCAGATGGATGAGTGGAGCTAGGCGGAGTGAAATTCATCTGGCAATTGCCAGGTTAGCGATCTCACCCTCAGACAAGATTCACCTTTGGCCAGGACGGCCATTTATTGGAACAGGAGACTCAAATACAATCAGACATACTAGGATAACTACATAGGGCAACACAGGGGTAGCCTGGCTAGCGCCACCACTTCTCAATGAGACGTGGTCTGGGAACCAAACGTTTATTTTCTCGTATTTGAAAAAAATGCTCAGATCCGTTTATTGGGTGCCACGGATGTCTATCAAATGCGTCTGTGCATAGCTCATCATCGTCTTGCTTTCCCCCCTGTTCTGTGATTGGTTCCCTATCGCAGGCAAAAATTTGCTCCATGGTCTCCAGGCTGCCTTAGCAGCGTGAATCAAATCGCGCGCAAGGCAGCATGGGAACACCCAGGCTAACACAGGGGTAGTCTCAGCCGCACATGCAACACACAATAAGGGTTTACCACACACATCAACACGAGGATAAACACATGAGGTACAACCAAAGAGACTAACACGCTAACAAATACACAATATGGTAAACGTAACAACACTATTATAACCGACATTACACCTTATAGCATTCACTCGCACTGCATTCTGGGAGACACTCATTCAACGTTAGAAATGTAGATCTACCGACGCTACAATATGGCAAAATAACAAATAAAAGTGAGGTGAGGTGCCCCCCCTGTCAGTGCTCATAGCCCCCCCACCCGTTGCTCACTGGCGCCGACGCTGACAGGGGGGCTTAACAACATACACACAAACACACACACACATGCACATACAGAGAGAGAGAGACACACATATACACACACACACACTAATACAATGTGCAAGGGCAAATTTTAGTATGTCTGATACTCTCTGATTGATAATACTACTATTAAAATTACAACACATGAACTTGCATGAACACACACACACACACACACACACTCACCAATGCATTTGTCCAGTGTGTCTGCTACCTTCTTCAACAGTAGGTGCTGCTTGAATGTTAAATGCATTTTTGGTCCCCACTGCATTTTGAATTGCTATTTTGACCTGCTGGATTGGAATTGTTACTTTGAGGGCCTGCTCTTGAGAATGGGTGTGTGTTTTTTTTGCATGAGTTTGTGTGTGTGTGTTTGTGTTTCTTGTGATTGGAAAATGGAATTGGGGTGTGCAGTGCTGACTCCTGATTGGTAGAAGGGAATGAGCAATCACCAGGTCTCAGTGGAGCAGAAGGCTGTGTCTGTGTGTGTGATGGACTGTGTGTTGACAGTGAATATTTTTGTTGTTGTTGTGTGTGTGTGTGGGGGGGGTGTATGTGTGTCAGAGCAAAAGGGCGCTGTGATGTATGTGTGAGAAAGAGAGAACGAGTTAGAGATGTAACGGCAGCCATGTTAAACCAGCCCTGTGAAGACTGAGCAACAGTGACATCGAAATGGAGAAAATTTGAAATGCCAGTCAAATATTTACTTTAGGGGGAAGGGACTGGGGAGAATGGTGCGGGGGGGTTGGGGGCATGGAGTTTCCAAGCTTTCTGGTAACTGGCACCATGACGACGGTGGCTTAGTCCAGCCGTGTGACTTTGATGAGGGGGGCTTTTCTCTCCGATTCGCTGAATTTAGATGGACTGCTTTGTTTGCTCAGAGAGGAGGTATTGTCGTACACACGGGTGGACAGGGAGAGAAATCAATCAGGTTTCTTATCTGCCCTCACACACACCAACGGCCAAGCTTTCAACCATAGAGCTAATCATGCTAGCAGCTAGCTGAAGACACATCAGACCAGACACAGAGTAGTATGTCTGGTGCCAGCTTAGTACCGCATGGTCTTCTATTCTATGTTATGTACTATATTCACTGTATATAATTTGACTTGACAAATTTGTGTTTGACTACACTGAATGCCACGTGCGGTGAAAATGTAACGGAATATTACAATGGAATATCACCGGTACCCTCTTCAGGTGACAGTGACATGCCGCCATTAAGGCAGCTGCTATACCAACCTTTATCGTTTTGTCTGCCATTAAAGTGCATTCAGACATGCTTATGCTGTGTGTGTTGTGCCATGGCATTACTGTTGTGTGAGACGCTGGGGCGCCGGTGGGAGGGGGGAAGTTAATATTGTATATTATCGGGGATTATTGTCTGCCCTAGCATAAATTATCTAGGTGAGACTGGTGAGAGGCGGGTGTCGGACACTATTTATTGCCTCTGTCAGGCTATCACAGTTTCATAACGTTCTAATATATCAGTATTAAAACATGAGATAGATAACATTTTATATCAGTGTCATAACCAAACCTTACTTACTTGCTGATATACTTGTTTGCTTACTTCTTACCTTTAAAGTAGAGTCTCAGTAGTGTTGTAGTTGATGTCCTTCATGCCTCACTCAGTCCCTGCTGATCAGAATGGTGCCCCAGCAGACTGAAATCTCAAACTCATTCCAGTTGATGGTTATTGGATCGCTGGCATAATGTCAATGTGAGCATGCCTGGCTGAGTGAGGTGTGTGTGTGTGTGTGTGTGTGTGTGTGTGTGTGTGTGTGTGTGTGTGTGTGTGTGTGTGTGTGTGCGTGGGTGCGTGCGTGCGTGTGGGACAGCAGGACTAATTGTGATCTCGGCTGTATTGTCATCATTGGAGGCCTGGGCTGTTGAATTATGCAGGGGCGCCGGCCGGCGAGATTGAGCTCATAACTCATGCAGGACGCACAGGGGGTTTTATTAATGGGGCCCTGATTGAGACTTTACTCGTAATAACCTCCCTGATGTTGCTGTTAGAGTGAAATATGTACACGCGCACACACACTCCCATACAAACACTCCCTCTCTCTCTCACACACACACAAACAAACTTTCTTCTTCACACAGTAATGCACAATCACTCACTCTCGCTCTCACAAACTTACTTACTGAGCTTCGCTCTCTCTCTTTGATACACACACACACACACACACACACACACACACACACACATACACAAAGTTCTCACAGATGAGTCTGCGCCTCTTGCAGTCAGCGTCTGGTTGAGAGGTGAGAAGTGATGTGTGTGTGTGTGTGTGTGTGTGTGTGTGTGTGTGTGTATGTGTGCAGGATGCATTGATGAGAATTAATTTCTTTGTGCATACTAATCTGCTAATTAGAGCCAGCTCAAAGCAGGAGCCACCGGGGGATGTCCTCTCCTCCTCTCCTCCTCCTCTCCTCCTCACCTCCACTCCCTCTCCTCCTCTCCTCTCCTCTTCTCCTCTCCCTCTCCTCCTCACCTCCACTCCTCCTCTCCTCCTCTCCTCCACTACCGAGCATGACACACTGCCTCACCCCATCTCTCAACATCACACAGGGATTAGGGTGTGAGAAAGAAAGAGAGAGACAGAGAGAGAGGAAGAGAGAGAGAGAGTGTAAGTGAGACACAGAGAGCAAGAGTTTAAGAGAGGGTAAGAAGGACTGTAGGTATGTGTGCAATATACTCCATGGAGCAATGGGAGAATATTTTGTGTGTGTGTGTGTGTGTGTGGTGTGTGTTTCTGTGTGCGCATGTGTGTGGGTGTGTGTGTTCTAAGAGAATGGCTCTGCTCACTGCTGAGTTGCACCTGTCTCAGCACCTGCCGCAGTGAGGTGAGGGTGTCCTTTGCCAACTGGCCCATTGTGCCAACACACACACACACACCCACACACACACACACACACACACTCTTGCTCTCTCTCTCTCTCTCTCTCTCACACACACACACACACACACACACACACACACACACACACACACACACACACACACACACATTGAATTCTCCTATATAAGGGCAGCGCAGATGAGTGCTGTCCAGTTGCCAGTGTCCTGCCCTGGCATCTGTGCATAGTGTAGCTCCGCAGTAGGTGGGCAGAAGAGAATGACATGCCCATCCCCTCCCAGGCACAGGTGGCACACCACCACCAACAACAACAACAACAACAACAATATCACCTACGATACTAACTACAAGAATGGCACAACCTGACCACGGCACAGAAGGAAGTGTATTATATGCATGTGATGATCACACAGGTCTTCTCTTAGTTGGCTTCATCAGTGTTCTGTGGATTTGACAATGCTGTGCCTTCAGCCCGTTCACATATTCACGATTAGCTCAGTATATATAAGTATATACTCTTTTGATCCTGTGAAGGAAATTTGGGCTCTCTTTGCATTTATCCCACTACGTGAATTAGTGAAACACACTCAGCACACAGTGAACACACAGTGAACACACAGTGAGGTGAAGCACACACTAATCCCGGCGCAGTGAGCTGCCTGCTACAACAGCGGTGCTCGGAGAGCAGTGAGGGGTTAGGTGGCTTGCTCAAGGGCACTTCAGCCGTTCCTACTGGTCGGGGTTCGAACCGGTAACCCTCCGGTTACAAGTCCGAAGCGCTAACCAGTAGGCCACGGCTGCCCCTCACTAGTGGTTATTTGGGGAATTGGCTTGTTTGCTGTCTATCCCTCAAGTTAGATAAGAGGTTACATATCCCTCTCTTCTCTGTGCCTGAAATGTTAGCATAGCTTAGCATAATTCCCTGGAAGTAGATTACACAAGTTAGCCTGTTGCTCCCTTTTAGCCATAGGCTAGCCGCTAGCTATAGGCTAACTAGGGAGGAGGAGAATCAGGTGGAGAGGAGTCATTTGCCAGTGATTCTTCATGTCTTTCAGAGTCACAGAAAGAATTCAGCCTGTCAGTAAAAGGCCTGGAATCCAGTGAAGACCTCATCTCTCCCCCTTTCTCTCTCTCTCTTTCTTTCTCTCTCTCTCTCTCTCTCTCTCTCTCTGTATAAGTCTCTATTTCCCTCTACTTTTCTCCCTGTATCGCTGTGTATGTGTATCACCCCCTCCCTCCCTCCATCTCTCCCTGTGTATGACCCCTCTCTCCATCTCTCTCTCTGTGTATCACCCCTCCCTCCCTGTGTGTGTTTGTGCATGTGCTTGTGCTTCCTTGTGTGTGCATGTTCTTATCATCATGAAGGAACAGAGGAAGGAACAGTGTGTGTGTGTGTGTGTGTGTGCGTCTGTGTGCATCTGTAGGTGTACAGTAGGTGTGTGTGTGTGTGTGTGTGTGTGTGTGTGTGTGTGTGTGTGTGTGAGAAAGAGAGAGAGAGAGTTCTTTGAACCCATGACCAGCTGGCCTGCTTTGTAGTGGGGCAGTCACTGGACTGGAATAAGCCCAAAGAAGCTCAACAGTGTGGTCCTGTGATCTGGGACAGTGCTGTTATTGCTGAACGGGAGGTAGCAGCAGTGGCTGTGTGTGTGTGTGTGTGTGTGTGTGTGTGTGTGTGTGTGTGTGTGTGTGTGTGTGTGAGAGAGAGAGAGAGAGAGAGAGAGAGAGAAATACGGAATGAGAGAGAGAGACAGAGGGCTTATCTCTTCCCCACTCTGTTTGTGTTGTGTGTATGTGTGTGTGTGTCTGAGTGTGTGTGTGTGTGTGTGTGTGTGATGAGAGATGGAGAGAGTGTGTGTGTGTGTGTGTCCAGTGTCTCTCCAGTGGTTGTGACACAGCATGGATTTGCTAATTAGCACCATTTGTGAACTAGGTCTGGGGGGCACAATTACTGACTAAAGACAGCTGTGTATGTGTGTGTGTGTGTGTGTGGGGGGGGGCATAGCAAAAGGTCAACACTGTGTGTGTGTACTTGTGTACTGTATGTGTGTGTGGGTGTGTGTCCTCTCAGCTTAGAGTCCCCAGTAGTAGTTTGTGTGTGTGTATAAGCTGGACACCTACCCTGTGATAGTGTCCTTTTGAGATACATGACAACTCATGTAACCTCTCATCATCCTTCTGAATATCCGGTACTTCTGTGTCAGTCGTGCTGCATTGCATGCAGAGGATGCGGTAGACGGACACACAACCGCACCCAACATCTGAAGAAATTTGCTTATGAAGCTAAGTAGCTTTGCTCTGTCAAACCCTGGCCAGTGTAGCCCAACAACTCAACCCTTTGCAAGTGTGTGTGTGTGTGTGTGTGTGTGTGTGTGAGAGTGTGTGTCTCTGTGAGAGAAAGAGAGAGGGAGAGAGAGAAAGATCCTTCATCTGTCAACAGGAGGTTTTCATAGTGCTTCAGTTTAGAACCCCCCCCCCCCCCCCAATCTGCCACATTACCTCCCAAAGCTACCCCCCCCCACACACACACACACACACACACACACACACACCACCCTCCAGTCCACCTGCATTACGTGTAGATGTGAGTAGATTTAGAGATGACATTTGGGCTTGGCAATTAACCCAAACTTCAAATCCCATTTCAAATCATTTAATAATGTTTTTAAGCACATTTCAGTCTGTGAAGTGTCTCTGTTGATTGACAGCCCCCCCCCCCCCTTCATTCCAGGAGATTTAAATGTGTCTCATCTGTTAAGTTACCTGCTTCAGTGTTGCAAGTATCCCACCTCCTCACTAGTAACTCATGCAGTCCTTACTCAGGTGCTCTCTGCTTCACGTTTCCCAGCAGCACAGACAGCAGCTATGCAGCCAAAGCCAAACCTGTTTGTTTTGGCCCTTTCTAGATGACCGGCATTCTGGCTGGTTAGCTAGTGAATAGGTTTTATTGGCAGGACCTCAAATCAATACAAACAGTTGACAAAAGTACACAAATAAAGGAAAAGCAAACCGAGGAACAGGGAAATGAAAAAGAGCACAAAACAATTAGCATGGGATACTTCATACTGATGGGATACTTCATACTGATGGGATACTTCATACTGTTGGGATATTCCATACTGATGGGATATTCCATACTGATGGGATACTTCATACTGATGGAATACTTCATACTGATGGGATATTTCATACTGATGTGTTTATTTTTTCGTATGAAGAACTTTGGTCTTTAAATGTTTGTTTAGACAGAACAGCACGGTGGCCTCACTGTGTTATTTGGTTTTCTCTCCTCTGATGAGTAATCGGCTCCTGCAGAGGCTCAGGGCCAGATGTATGTACATTTGCAAACATAGAGTTATCAGTGCCATGGACAAACCGCAGATAGCGAACGCTGTGATACCCAAGTGTATGTGGTATTTATCAAACTTTCTGTTCATAGGGTAATCTGTGCCTTTCTCTGCCTTTCTCCGCCCCCTACCGCAATTTACGAATGTCCACAACTGAATGGCATAGCCTACATACAAGCACAGTTGAATGAAGTTAACTGATGACAACTTTAAAAAAGAATCAAATGTTTAGCGATCATGAAATAATACAATACATGATAAGATGTCAACAAGCAGGGAGATCATGAAGATCAGTAGTTCTACTCAAACTACTTGTGCACATAGGCTATGGAAGATTGGTCAAATCTAGCAAGTAGGAAAGTTTAATAGTTATAAGTGGATAATGTGAAAGATATTTGCAAGGTCAACGAAAGTTAAGTGCAAGATGCAAAACTGGTGCTCTAAATAGCGATTTAGTTGTCTTTGAAAGTTCCTCTTATTGACGCATTTAACCGTAATTTGGATTAACACCTGCCTTTACCAGGTGGTAATATTTCACTGCAAAACAGACGTGCGCTTTCATGGGCAGTTTCCGTACATACAGGAGAATACTTAATTAGGCGCATTTTACGCTTCTCCTCCCATCCCAACACAAAACTCCCACTTTCCCCTGACCTCCTCTGAATGCATATGCATACACGGGAACGTGCAATTTGCCATATTCAGCTCCCGCAACTTACCCAAATACATACCTCGCCATGTTTTTACGTGCACATTGAGAAACAAATACGCCTGAAGTGGGCGCAAAAGCATTAGAACATCTGGCCCTCTGTCTCAACTGGGTTCAATCTCACCTGGATCAGGTACAGCACAGTAGCCCTGCTGTGTACAAAACGTCTTATCAAAGGGACCTACTGTAGCTGGCATTCTAAAGACCATGACCTTTAACCTTATGTTTGACCTTTGACCCCACATTGATCCTTGCCCTCAGGGGCAGGAGCATCTGCCTCCTTCCACTCACTGGTGTCCAATCCACAGGGGAACAGTCCTAGCTGGACCACCCACCCACCCACGTGACAATCAATTAATTAGATGGATCTTTGATCAATAATTAGATTTACTGGTTAGTTCCCCCACCTATGCCTCGCTCCCCACAGTCCCTGATCTCCGGGGGTGTGTGTGTGTGTGTGTGTGTGGGGGGTGGGGGGGGGTAGCTTTGGGAGGTAATGTGGCAGATTGTAATGGCTAATGTCGTCATTAATCTCTCGAGCTGGTGACCTAACTCATTCGGCCAGTACGAGGTGCGTGAGAGGAAACAGTGTGGTCTCTGGTGATCGCCACATCAGGGCCAGCTGAGGTGTCGGCCAGTCCGCACTAATTCACAAGGGGTGTGTGTGTGTGTGAGAGAGAAAGAGTGTGTATGTGTGTAAATGAGACTGGTGTTGACTGGTCCATGCTAATTCGCTGTGTGTGCGTGCGTGCGTGTGTGCGTGCATGCGTGCATGTGTGTGTGTGTGTGTGTGTGTGTGTGTGTGTGTATGTCCGAGAGAGAGAGAGATTGAGGTGTGGGCCGGTCACCACTAATTCACTTTCATGGAGGCATGGTGTCGTTAGCGAGAGCCGCATTTGTCTTATCAATTAGACAGGTGCTCACAGGGGAACGGACATAACGGACACGACTCCCGCTGAAACGGAATCACTCATCCTCACACACACGCCAGACACACCACTCCACACTACACACACACCACACCACACACACACACCACTCCACACCACATACACACACACACCACTCCACACTACACACCAGACACACCACAAACACGCCATACATACCACTCCACACCACACACACCACACACACACACCACTCCACACACACAACACTCTGCAGGCAGCACATTCCTCACACCACTCCACACCAGCACAGAATTACACAGAGAGCTGTTTAGAACCTTGTTTGGAACATATTAGAATCTAAAAGGTTAGAACCACACTAACTCACACTAACCAACTCCTACTATGTTAGAAAAAACCACGATGTGAATATAATAAAACCACCCTATACTACCCAGCTACACTCAGTACATGTTGGCCAGCGCTACCACTGTGTTATGATGTGAATGTCCTGCCTTGTGGAGGAGCACAGTCCAGCCACCGGTACCTCAGTGTTCCTGGTCAGCTTCTGAAGGCCTCAGGTCTGCTTACTCTGCTGTGTGTGATCTCTTCCCTTCCAGAATCTTCCGCTATCTAGAATCTGTCTGCTGCAGCTTTACAGCCAACCTGCTCTGATCTCCCCATGTTATACACCCCTAACACACGCACACATATTCACACACAACCAGCACACACGCACAACTCACTGACACACACCCAGAACTGTCAGGTTTGTTAGAGTTTGGGGGTGTCTGATAAGCCCTCTCGTGGTGTGTGTGTGTGTGTGTGTGTGTGTGTGTGTGTGTGTGTGTGTGTGTGTGTGTGTGTGTGTGTGTGTGTGTGTGTGTGTGTGTGTGTGTGTGTGTGTGTGAGAAAGATTAGGTAAATAAGAGGCGATTATGGCTGCCTGCCCATCAGCAGTGTCTTTGAAGAGAGGCAGATTGGAATGATGAAAGCAGCAGCAAGGGGTGGGCCAGATGAGGCAACTCATCAGGTAGCGCTGTCACACACACACATACACACACACACACACACACACACACACAGAGGCAGAGAAATAGAGAGTGACCCCACACAGTCTCATAGAGCGAGAAAGATGGAGAGAGAAAGGCAGACAGAGAGAGGTATAAGGTGAGATGATGAACAACAAGAAACCATAGAAAAGGAGAGAAAGAACAGACCACAGAGAAAGAGAGAAAGATAGACTACAGAGAAGGAGAGAGAGAACAGACACCAGAGAGAGAAGCCATCCAACATCATTAGCTGAGCAGCACTACTTGTTTAACCTTAACCGTTAGCTTGTGGCTCACTGCTACTAATCCCGTCCCACTAAATCAAATCTGTTGGATGTGGATGTTGATACAGATGCCATTTTACTTTGGGGTGTGAAAATGTACCTCCTTCTCTCCCATCTCCCTCTCTCGCTATCTCTCTCTCTCCTTCCTCTCTCTCTCTTTCTCTCTCTCCCTATCTCTCTCCCTCTGTGGTCAGCCCATATTCTGTAAAGCTCTGGATTGCAGCGCTGCTTGAGTGGCGTGTGGCCTGGTGATGGGCTTCAGGGGAGCGGTCAGAACAGTCCGAGGGCATTAGGAGCAGCCATAGGGGGCATTATGAGCAGCCATAGGGGGCATTAGGAGCAGCCATAAAGGGCATTAGGAGCAGCCATAGGGGGCATTAGGAGCAGCCATAGGGGGCATTAGGAGCAGCATTAGGAGCAGCCATAGGGGGCATTAGGAGTAGCCATAGGGGGCATTAGGAGCAGCCATAGGGGGCATTAGGAGCAGCATTAGAGGCCGACATGTGTTTGACAGCTCCAGTAATAAAACTGACCAAACAAAATGAGATGACAGGTTCTAGTGCACACTCACATATTGGGTTTTCAGTCATGGCAATAAAGCGTATTTAAGAGAGAGAGAGAGAGAGAGAGAGAGAGAGGATGTAAATGAAATGAAGGATAGACATAAAGAATTGATGGAAAGGAGAAAATGGATGGAAAGAAAAGGAGAATACAGGATGAATGGGAGACTGAGAGAGGCCTGAGAAGAGCAGATGTATCCGGTTGCCAGGTTGGTTGAGTGATGTGATGGTATGAGTCACCTGTGAACTCAGAGAGAGAGAGAGAGAGAGAGGGAAAGAGAGAGGGAAAGAGAGGGAGAGATGGAAAGAGAGAGGGAGAGGGAGAGATGGAAAGAGAGAGGGAATGAGAGGGAGAGATGGAAAGAGAGAGGGAGAGGGAGAGATGGAAAGAGAGAGGGAGAGGGAGGGATGGAAAGAGAGAGGGAATGAGAGGGAGGGATGGAAAGAGAGAGGGAGAGGGAGAGATGGAAAGAGAGAGGGAATGAGAGGGAGGGATGGAAAGAGAGAGGGAGAGGGAGGGATGGAAAGAGAGAGGGAATGAGAGGGAGGGATGGAAAGAGAGAGGGAACGATGGAAAGCCCTGTGGTTCTCAGGAAAGAGGTGCGATGATCAGATGATGAGGAGATGAGGTGGGAGATGGAGGAGATCAGACGTCAGAGAGGGGGATGGGAGAGAGAGAGGAAGAGGTGAGGAGGAAGAGAGAGGAGGGGTGTGTGTGTGATGTTATTGTACAAAGGATAAAGTACATTTTGCTCTCACTCACAGATCTTTATGAGGGAACATTACGTATGCCAGACAGTAACACACATTCATGCACACTGTCATTAAATACACACACACACACACACACACACACACACACACACACACACACAAAGAGAGGGGCTAGAATATGGTTAGTTGATGGGGATGGCTCATATATCCATGGGCTTTTTACACATAATTAGCTTTCTGAAGTGCGAGCCTGAGTGTGTGTGTGTGTCTGTAGAAGGTAGGGCCTGTGATGCTTTGCAAGATCACAGAACCCCCCGCCCCCTCCCAATACACATACACACACACACACATATGCAAAGAGTCTCAAGATTACCTTCATATCATCATATACTTTCTAATTCTTTAATTCACTTAAACAGAACCACACACACGCACACACACACACACACACACACACACACACACACACACACACACACACACACACACACACATCCAGCCATCTAATTTGATAAGTGCTAATGAAATTCTGAAACACTCCTCAGCCCTCTGCGTCATGTCTTGACAGTGTGTGTGTGTGTGTGTGTGTGTGTTCAGCCCTCTTCTTCACACCTTGACAGCCAAAGATGTTCAGGGCAGGACAACCTCCCTCTCCCTCTCATTCACACATGAAACCAAGCTTCATAATAAAAGTCATGAAAGTGAAAAAAATTGTCACCATCCAATTAAGTGGAATGGCCTCAGATAGACCACACTGTTTCACTCCACGGCCTCTATCTAGATAGATGAGCCACCAGCATGAACTTAAGTGGAGCCACTGATGCATGGAAATTGGTGTGTGTGTGTGTGTGTGTGTGTGTGTGTGTGTGTGTGTGTGTTTGAGAGTGAGAAAGAGACAGAGGCTCTGTGTGTGTGTGTGTGTGTGTGTGTGTGTGTGTGTGTGTGTGTGTGATGGATGATAATAATTCAGTTCCTGTGTGTGGCTCATGGGGAGCTTCATTCTGGGTTCATCCAGGATATCAAACATCAGCATGTTAATTGAATTCACTTGACATTGATGATGTTCGCCTCAAGTCACAAATCTACATTCATTACCCCCTGCTGCTAGGTATAGATCGCAGATCGCAACGCCCCATGCAGTTATCCCATGCCATTTGAATTTTGAACAGAGTTATACAATACACACATAACTCACACAGAACACACCTGTGAGGTTAAGTCAGGTCACATTGTAGACATCTTAGAGGAGAAAAAACACACTCTCAAGGATTTTCTCTTCATTTATTTATTAATTGTTATTAGATAAGAAGCTCGCCTAAGCACATTGGACATGGCTTAGGCCGAAACGTATCTGTGGACATGGCATTAATAAATAAGTCAAGAGAAAATACTTGAGAGTGCGTTTTTTTCTACTCTAAGATGTCACTTGTCACATCTGGAGAATACCGCAATAGACAGCGGCGAAGAGAGTGGGAGGAAAGGAAGAGAGAGAGAGAGAGAGAGAGAGAGAGAGAGAGGAGGTGTGAGGGAGGAGAGAAAGAAAAAAAGAGAGAGAGAGAGAGAGAGAGGATGTGAGGGAGGAGAGAAAGAAAAAAAAAGAGAGAGAGAGAGAGAGAGGATGGGAGGGAGGAGAAAAAAAGAAAGAGAAAAAAAAAAGGGAGGAGAGAAAGAAAAAGAGAGAGAGAGAGAGAGAGAGAAAGAAAGAGAGGATGTGAGAGGGAGGGGAAGAAAGAAAAAGCAGAAAATGTCTCATTCATGTTTATGAAAGAAAAGACAGGATGTCATCTAGATTACTCACAGCAACATTGAGAGAGGGAGAGAGAAAGAAAATGGAGGGAGAGAGAGGGGGTGGGGGCATCTCCAGAGATGTTATTGAGATGATGGGTTCAGGGTTGAGTGCTGCTCCTGGTCTGTGATGATTTAAAGTGAGACTGGCCTGGCCTCACATGTTTGCATGCTCCAGCGTTAACAGTAGTATCTGAGCATGTTTGTTATTGATGACTTCACAGGAAAACAACAACAGAAGCATAATCTGCCTCTAGAATCACTGGGTGCAGGATCGCTAGATGAAAACATAACTTGCCTCTAGAATCACTGGGTGCAGGATCAGTAGATGAAAACATAATCTGCCTCTAGAATCATGGGGTGCAGGATCGCTAGATGAAAACATAACTTGCCTCTAGAATCACAGGGCGCAGGATCGCTAGATGAAAACGCCAGAGGGAATGGACGTGGACAACACAAAGGGAAGTGATTGTTTGCGTGTGTAATGCGCTTGCCCCTTAACCCAAGGGTCACAAGGTCACATGGCGCAGGGCAAAAGGTCAATCCTGCAGGCGTGGGCGAGAGACGATGGTTACAGCGCGGAACCGCGTTACCTTAGGGACGATGGTTGATTGGCC
>NC_063209.1:15602245-15604745 GCF_017589495.1 Alosa alosa | reverse complement strand
TGTGAGAGTGGGAATGCAGTCAGACTGCTTATTACGGAAACAAAGGCAAACGTCACTGAGGCAATTTCAGGATTATTAGGATTTCAAAGGCACTGGGCCTCCAGATGGGAAATGAAACGGCGGCAATCCTGGCAGCAGGACGCCGCGATGCGTCCGTTAGGAGCCCGCGTCCCCGGAATTTAATCTTCGTTTCCTTAATAGGGTAGGTGAGGGAGCTGTGCTTAATGACTGCATGTGTCTCTAAAATGACTAATCGAGGTGGGGGAGAGTCCATCTGGAACAAACTGCTCTATCAACTTCAAAGGAGAGGAGGGGGAAATAAATAAATAAATGGGAAGGCTTCAATTATCCCACGATTGGGAATTCCATTTAAAGCAGACGACCCAGCCGTCTCAGACTTCGGAATTCCCAAATTCCCAAATGGAGAATCTAGCCTGTCTCTGTCTCTCACTCTTCCTCCCTGGCTCCCTCCCCGTCTTGCTCTCTCTCTCTCTCTCTCTCTCTCTCTCTCTCTCGCTCTCTCTCTCTCTCTCTCTCTCTTTTGTCAATCTCTTTTTTTCTCTCACTCTCCAGAGACAGGTGGGTGTCTCAAAAACTGACAAGATAGCCATTGCTAGAGCTTGATGCAAAGACACATGTACACACACACACACACACACACACACACACACACACACACACACACTCTCTCTCTCTCTCTTATATATTACACACATATTGCACACACTCGAACACATGCGCACACACAGACTCACACACAGACACACTCTCTCTCACACACACACAATCAATACAGACACACACACACACACATACTCTTACTCACTCACACACATGTACACACACACACACACACACACACACACACACACACACACACACACACACACACACACACACACACACACACACTCACACACACACAGCTGCTGGCTGCTGTGTGGGCAGCAGACTGATGGAGTGACAGCAGCATGTCTCTCCTTCTCCCTGTCTGGTCGTCTCCCACACACAGAGGAGGCTGTCGCCGTGGCAGGCCGGCCCATCAGGGTGCACTGAGTCGGGGCGGAGGGCGTGGGGCAGCCCTGCAGGGAAGATGGATGACTGGGAGCTGCATGGAGGTTTGGCCTCGTGCCGACACCGGCCTCTCTCTACCCGCCTCACATCACAGCAATCCCCATACAGAACGGGATATATGGATACACTCACACACACACACACACACACACACACACACACACACACACACACACACACACACACACACACACACACACTCGCTCTGACTATAGTGATGTCAGATACAGTGTGTGTGTGTGTGTGTGTGTGTGTGTATTTCCTCATATTAAATGGATGGCACATGTATTGATGTCCGTCACACACAGTGAGCAAGTGTTAAATGGAGGAGCCACCTTTTTTTGCTGTGCTCCGTGTGTGTGTGTGTGTGTGTGTGTGTGTGTTTTACGCTGCTGTTCTCCAGAGGTGGAGGAAGACAGGAAGCCAGGCTGCAACACTGCCTGGGGGGCAGGCAGAGCAAAGCATTATGGGGTATTACTGTGGGAACGTGGGATTGCTAGAGGCAGAGAGAGTGATGGTGGTGACAGCAGGCCATCTGGAGGGTAGAAGGTGAGGGGAGACACACACACATACACACATGCAGGTGCACACACACATGCACACACACACACACACACATACATGCAAACATGCAGGTGCACACACACACGCACATTTACACTACATACATTTCTTTTTTTTAAGTATATTTTTTGGCATTTTATGCCTTTAATTGACAGGATAGTAGAGAATGACAGGAAGCGAGTGGGAGAGAGAGTAGGGGGGATCGGAAAGGACCACAGGGCATCACGGCTGCACTACGGCTGGGGCCACTACATACATTTCTAAGCGCAAACACACTCTGTCTCTTTCTATCTCCATCTCTCTCTCTCCCACACACACACACACACACAGACACACATGCATACATACAGGTGCACATACACACATTTACACTACAAACATTTCCATGCACAAATACAATCTGTCTCTGCTTCCGTCTCTCTCTCTCTCAGACTCTCTTTCTCTCTCACACACACACACACACACACACACGTGCACGCAGCTGTTTACTCCACATTCATTAATTCCCCCATTGCCGGCAGCAGCCGCCTCCTTGTCATTAGCTTATGATGTAAGGCCATAAACATCGCTATGACAACGCTGTTGTTTTGCCCTGCCGGTTGCCGTTGACGGCAAGTGCTAATCTCAATGGGCTCATTAAGGCTGTCAGACAGGCAGGGAGATGGAATGCCAACAGAAAGAACACACACACACACACACACACACACACACACACACACACATTCAGTGATTTCCCTGATTGGCAAATGGGATGATGATCCCTAAATGTCTGGGTGCTATTGCATGCTTGACTGGCTGTATGGGGAGATGGTATTGTGGATTTGCTGTGGCTGTTGAAAGAGTGCTTCATTGTGTTGTTTGT
>NC_063209.1:15587245-15592245 GCF_017589495.1 Alosa alosa | reverse complement strand
TGAAGCCTGTAGTGTCCCACTAATTACAAACTCATTTCCCCACCATGGCACCCCTCTTTGATTTATGAGTCTGTTTTTTTGTGGTTTGGTAAATGAAGTTTTAAAGAGAATTTTAATGAAGCAGAAAGAGAGAGAGAGAGGGAGGAAGGAAGAAAACAAGTTCTATTTTTCACTCAGAAGCTTTGTTTTCTCTTTCTGTCTGTTTTGCTCTGTCTCTCTTCTCTCTCAATCTTTCTCTGATTTTCTTCTGTAACCTTGCTTTCATTTGAGAGCAATGGATAGATGACAATGCCGGCACATCTCAGACGAGAGTGAGAACATGGCTTTTTGGTCAGACAGACAGAGACACAGACAAACAGACATACAGACAGACAGATAGATAGATAGATAGATAGATAGATAGATAGATAGATAGACTAACATGAGTTTAGCATTCCTGAGGACAATTCAATTTTCAATTCAACTGTAACTAATCACGTGATCCCTCTTGTCCGTGCTGATGGCTTGTGACAACCCGTAACTTGTGAAATGACATCACTTCCTTGTAAGACCGAGCTATATGCGTTTACATTCATCACAATTCAATGAGTCAGACAGCATGGTATTCACCTTGAGTAACATAGCATTGTCTAGCGTTCGTTTTTAGCAACACAGCAACATTGCTAGCCACTTTTACCAACACCAACGGATAAACAACACATTCCACAATATTCCACGAACAACAAGACAACATAACACATACCCTTGAGGCATTGGAATGTGTACAAGTAATTGAAATGGACATTCACATTTGCTAAGCAGTAAAAAGAAGGAGAAAATAGCACAGCTACTTAACACAAACTCTCAACGCAAACTCTCTGGTTCAGGCCAACTTGTCTTCTTTTCCCATGATTCCTCTGGGGCCCATTCCAGCAGCCTATCATTTTTAATGAGTCACTCTCCCTGAGGGGGCCATCTGAGGTCTTTTGGGAGTGCCGGGACATCTGGGGGTTGAAGTTCTGATTCCTTCTGACCATGGCACTGCGATCGACTGGAGGCACCCTTCTGACCAATGGCTCTGTGTGAGATGGCACCAGTTTAGTGTAACTGTGCCTCAGGGACAAAGTGGAGCCTCCATATTGGCTCTGCCCATAGGAAACTGGAGGGGCCATCTTGGCTCTGCCCATAGGGAACTGGAGAGGCCATCTTGGCTCTGCCCATAGGGAACTGGAGGGGCCATCTTGGCTCTTCCCATAGGGAACTGGAGGGGCCATCTTGGCTCTACGATCATGGTGAGGAGAGACACAGAGGCAACACACTGTCAGGTATTAAACCTCATGAGGCTTCTGGGTCAGTGCTGACTGGATGTCTTGGCTTTGAAGTACTCTGAGCCTTAAGGTCTATTTGTTTGTCTTGTGTGGTCTGTTTGTGGGGAAATGAATGTGTACTTCACTGCGAGCTAGTGTTAATTTTGTCACCTATTTTTAATTTAGTCTTAGTCTTAGTCTTGTGACGGAAATGTCCTTTTTAGTCTTTGTCATATTTAGTCATTCAAATATCATTTTTGTTAGTCAAGTTTTAGTCAACTAAAAGTCTCGTGAATTTTAGTCTAGTTTTAGTCAAAAAGAAAACTAAAGCTATCTTAGTCAGTTTAGTCAAAACATTTCAGTCTTTTTTTTATAACAAATTATTTCAGTCAGTCAGTATGTTTACATGCACAGGTAAGTCGAGCTACAGTTATAGCTCGGCTGGGATTTGACCATAGACAGTAAAAGATTTGACTGGACCACTGTCATGATCTTAAGTAAGACCAGTGTTTCACAAAGTGTGGTTGGGGGACCACTGGTGGTCCTAAGTTATCCCAAGTGGTCCACGAAAGCAGACCTGGTAAAATATAATATAGATGAGTTGTTTGCAATATTGAACCAACTTGTATGTAAATTCAAACAGTTCTACAACACTGTCTATGTCAGATATGCCAGTTTAAATTCAAATGAATCCTCTGACACAATTAAGCAAAGTGCAAAGACAATAAGCAAGGTGGTTCAGTGAGTATTGTGTAGGCTAATATACTGCTAGGTCTATTTTTAATTGTTTTTAGCTAGGTAGTCCGTATGCGTTTCTTTTTTATTGATAAGTTAAGTGGTCCTTCATCTGAAAAGTTTGAGAAACACTGTCTTAGACTCAAGTATGAATGTTTACTCATCCGCTTAGATGGCAATATGCTCAAACTTAACACAAACTCTCTATCTTAGCTAACTTGCTAGCAAACTTTCCATATTAGCTTACTTGCTAGCAAACTTTGCATCATCAGTGTAACTAGTTAAATAGTTGACATTACTTGCTGAAAATTTTCGTATGGACATTCTGGGGATGTTAATCTGTATATGTATGAAAGAAGCTTCAACTTCTGGGTATGTAGCATTGTGGCCTAATGCCTAGGTAGTTAGCTTGCTAACTCTGGCAGAAATCTCCGGTGTTCTTGTTCCATGTAGTTTCATACAGGGTTGCAGCAGAGACTGTCTAGTTGCAGCAACAGCCGGACTAGCCTACAGGAAAGCTGCTGCATGAACCTGAACTCATTCGAATATTTTGAAAACGTACAGCTATTCTGGCTTCTCATTTTTTGAGCCTAAAATGAAGAGAGATTTTATCTTAGTTTTTATTTCATGCAAAACATTTTAGTCTCGTCTTTTTTAGTCAACAATAATGCATCTTAAGATAGTCTTAGTCAGTGTTTCAGGACATTAGTGCAGTCTTGTCATCGTCTCGTTTTAGTCATGGAAAAAAAGGTTGTTGACGAACATTTTTTCTCTAGTCTCGTCTGACGAAATTAACACTACTGCGAGCAAGAGATCACAATCACATTTGTTGGCTAATCAACAGGAATAATGCAACAGAAATCAGTAGCACTTCTCTCTCCCTCTCTCTCTCTCTCTCTCTCTCTCTCTCACACACACACACACACACACACACACACATTGGTACACACTCTCTCACACAGTCTCACCTAAACACACATCTTAATTACTGCATGACAATATGCAATTAACAGACAATTTACAAAAATAACACAAATACACAACACTGCTTACTCATACTTGAACACACACACACACACACAAACACACATGTCTGACCCCTATTTTCACATCTGGCCTCCGAGTTCTCCTCAATCTGTCTTCATTACTGTAGATGGGTCTCAGAGACACTCCAGAGACCCGCTCACACAAGCATCCCTCTCTCTCCCTCATCCCTCTCTCTTTCCCTCACTCTCTCCCTCACTCTCTCCTATCCCTCTCTTTCTCCCTCATCCCTCTCTATCCCTCACCCTCTCTCTCTCCCTCATCCCTTTCTCCCTCATCTCTTTCTCCCTCATCCCTCTCTCTCTCCCTCATCTCTCTCTCCCTCACCCTCTCTTTATCCCTCACCGTCTCTCTCCCTCATCTCTCTCTATCCCTCACCCTCTCTCTCTCCCTCATCCCTCTCTCTTCTCCACTCTCTTTCACTCTCACCCATCCATTTCTCTCTGTCTCGCGCCAGCTTTCTCTCCCTCTACTCTCCTTCACTTCAGTCATTCATTCATTCATCCATCCAATCAATCAATCAGTCAGTCAGTCAGTCATTTATTCATTCATGTATTCATCCATCCACCCACTCATTCACACCCCCACCCCCTTCATTTCTCTCTCTCATAATTACAAAAGGGTTCTCGACTGTTGTAGAAAGAAATGGCTGATCTTTAATGCAATATCTACATTGCCCATTGTCAGCAACCATTCATCCAATGTTCCAAAGGCACATTCTGTTTACTAATCTGATATCATTTTAAAAGGCTAATTGAGAAAACATTGGAGAACCCTTTTGCAATTATGTAAGCACATAATGTAATCTGAAAACTGCTGCCCTGATTAAAAAAAAAAAAAAAAAAAAAAACAATGCAACTGATCTCAGCTGGTATCCTGTTTATAATGGAATAGAATGGGAATGTCTAAACTTAAAAAACTCTTTCACACACACACACATACAGACAAATGCACAAAAACTCTTTCACACACACACAGACACACACTGATGGTGTGCAGACTTTTTTGTGATCACACACACACGCACACACACACACACACACACAGACACATACACACACACACACACATATATATACAGAGAGAGAGAGAGAGAGCATCTGAAGCATGAGACATAGGAAGGTAATTGGTGAAACCACTGGTTAGCTCCATTATCTAATGCCATCTCCCTTTTTGCTGGCCTGCAATTACACATTACACACACACACACACACACACACACACACACACACACACACAGAGAGAGAGAGAGAGAGAGAGACACACACACACACACACACACACAACAAAATCCTGTTAGTATTCCCCAATCACATTACTGCTGCTGCTGGTCAGCAATCTGCATGTCTCTGTGTGTGTGTGTGTGTGTGTGTGTGTGTGTGTGTGTGTGTGTGTGTGTGTGTGTGTGTGTGTGTAGAGAGAGAGAATAATACCTGCACCCTGTTGAAGTTGTCTGTTGTCATAATGATGCCATGCTGTGCCAGTTCAGTGGTGTTCTTGAACTCTCTAGGTTGTGTGTGTGTGTGTGTGTGTGTGTGTTTCCCCCTGATGACCATCATGACTGAAATAAATAAGCTGAATACCCTCTAATGAAATAAATATAAGCTGTGCACCACAGAGGTTTAGTGAAATCAAGGCCCCTTCACCAGGGACCACCTGAGAAATCCAGGAGAAATCCAGAAGGACCCAAGTAGAAAAGAATGCTCACATGATTAAAGGAGTTCTGTAGTCGTTGTCGTGGTGATGACGACATGTGGGTGTCTCTCAGTGATGACATCATAGGCAGTGATGGTGGGAAGGAGGCAGAGGAAGGGGAAATAATGGCGTGATAGAGAAATAGACAGATGAAGAGAGATAGAGAGAATGAGTGTGAGAGTAGAGAGGGATGAAAAGAGAAGGGGGAAAAGGTAGTAATTTAAATGCCCAGCCCCCACC
>NC_063209.1:15562245-15567245 GCF_017589495.1 Alosa alosa | reverse complement strand
CATGTTGCATGGTTATACTCCACTTTAAACAATAAATTAATTGATTGATTCTCTAACTCAGGCTTACTCAAACTTACAAGTTGGGGTAGATGGATGGATGCATGGACGGATGGATGGTTCATTAATTAGTCAGGAACTGATTGTGAAATTGTGACAAAATATTCAGACAAGACAAGTGTCACTGTTAATCAGAGGGGAACAATTTCCAGTTCTAAAATCCTGTTCCATATTCTAGTTCCATATTCCAGTTGCAGTTTGGAGCAACACAAATATCACATCTGTATGGTGCGACATCTCTCCTCCACTGAAGGACTTGGTGTCGTGTGAAATCTCTTGGCAAAATGTCTAGTGTCACGTGTTACACAGAAAGTTGCAATGTGCTGCATTCACATGCACAATGGTTTGCATCATACACATACCTTGTTAAGCTTGCCTCTGAAGAATCCTGCAGAGAGTGGTGTATGTGTGTGTGTGTGTGTGTGTGTGTGTGTGTGTGTGTGTGTGTGTGTGTGTGTGTGTGTGTGTGCTGAGCCACATGTGAAATGGCATGTGAAAGTGCTGTTGACACCTCTATCTCTAGAGGCTTGCAAGCTTCAGGTGTGTGTGTGTGCTGTAACCATAATAGTAACAAGACTGTAGCTCTGCAGTTAGTAGGCCGGTCCTTCCCTCTCTCTTTTTCTACTCTACCTCTCTCTCTCTCTCTCTCTCCTACTTCTCTCTCTCTACCCCCCCCCTCTCTCTCTCCCCCTCTTTCTCTCTTTCCATTGTGAAATCTGTGAATGCTAATGTATGTATGGGCAGAGTTGACACACAACGGTGGGGAGGGCTCATTTGGGGGGCAGTGAAGATCTGGCACCATCATGGAGGGTACTGTACAAACCCCCCATAACAGTGAAGATCTGGCACCATCATGGAGGGTACTGTACAAACCCCCCATACCAGTGGCGGGTTCTTCACTGTGTCTTGGCCATGAAGGTCTTTGTTGCTAAGTTGAGGCATGATCCCTCACCCTTATGTAGAGTCTATGATGTACCCAATTCTGTGTTCCATGTTTTTTGTGATTGTTTGAAATCGTTGTCCCTGTTTTAGCTGTTGGAGGGAGTGTGCCAATGGTTGGGGTTCACTTTTTCAAAAGAACTGTTCATCCATGGGGTAACTGTGCACCTTTATGAATTTATTGATTGGGCATTTACTGTAAAACTGACCATATGGAAGGGTGATCGGCTGGAGGAAGTGGGGCATATTGTTAACCTAGTGAACATGTTTAAAGCTTTGGTGGAATCAAGGGTTAGGGTTGAGTATGCTTTCTTTAAAGTTTCAGACAATGTGACTTTTCTCACAGAAATGGTGCTCACAGAAGCGTGTATTCCACATACCAGTGCACATATGTGTGTGTGTGTGTGTGTGTGTGTGTGTGTGTGCGTGTGTGTGTGTGTGTGTGTGTGTGTGTGTGTGTGTGTGTGTGTGTGAGGAAGTGCACTTGGTGTGTGTGTGTGTGTGTGTGTGTGTGTGTGTGTGTGTGTGTTTGTTTGTGTGTGTGTGTGAGCGAGTGCACTTGGTGTGTGTGTTTGTGTGTGTGTGTTTGTGTGTGTGTGTCTACATGTTCACTCTGTGTGTGCTCCTCCTTTGATCTTTTCCTGGATGCTCTAGTAATCTGTGCCCTGGGAGAGAACAGAACGCACTCACAGGCGCACACACACACACACACACACACACACACACACACACACACACACACACACACACACACACACAAATACACACACACACACACACACACACACACACACACACACACACACACACACACACAACACACACACAAAACACACACACACACACACACACACACACACACACGCACACAGCCAGACAGTCGCTGGTATATGACATTTTTCTCACAGGCAGCTCCATGGGACTCTCAGCATCCTCCATTGTGTGTGTCTATAATGTGGTCAGTTAGTGTGTGGCTATAATGTGGTCAGTTAGTGTGTGGCTGTAATGTGGTCAGTTAGTGTGTGGCTGTAATGTGGTCAGTTAAGTTAGTGTGTTGGCTGTAATGTGGTCAGTTAGTGTGCTGCTATAATGTGGTCAGTTAGTGTGTTGCTGTAATGTGGCCAGTTAGTGTGTGGCTGTAATGTGGTCAGTTAGTGTGTGGCTGTAATTTGGTCAGTTAGTGTGTGGCTGTAATGTGGCCATTCCTTTCTGTCCGCAGTGCTGCCGGTCTGCGGTCAGCAGCAGCTGTCTAGATATCGGGACGTGCTGGACCAGGAGTTATCGTTGCCACTCAGAAAGTGGTCTGTCCAGGTTTAATTTCCGAACTTTGTGATTTACACACGCCTTTTGACCATCATTTATCACAACAAAGATGACTGAAAATGGTCTTTAAACACCAGACGCGTGATTCCATCTGAAGGAATAGGCATCTGGAGTGGAGATGATGTCGGAGGGGGAATATGTGGAGAAATAGAGTGTATATCATTGTGGCCCTGACTTGGTTTCCATTACTCCTGACAGTTAACAGAGCAGCCATGGTGTCCAAGTGACCGCTCCTCAACTCCCGCTACTCAGAGAGGGCTGCTAGAGGAGTTAGAATGTCTCCCCTACAGAGGAGAGAGAGAGGGATAGAGAGAGAGGGAGAGGGAAAGAAAGAGAGAGAGATCATGTCTTGTCCTGTGTTTTGAGGCAGAAGACCTCAGGTCATGGATGAATTATTCATGCCGGTGTCCGTGTGGAAAGCAGCTTTTTCTGCGAGCACTGTTGCACTGTTCGGTGAGCAACAAAGATCAGTATTATGACAGAAAAAGAGAGAGAGAGAGGGGGGGAGGGAGAAAGAGTGAGTGAAGGAGAAAGAGTGTGAAGGAGAGACATATTCCGGTTACACTTTACTTGACAGTGTCGACATAAGAGTGACATGACACTGTCATGAACGTGTCATAAACAAGTCATAAATGTTTATGACATAACGCTTCTGTTATTAAGTGACATTCGGTTTTTGTCATAACAATTTAGGATTAGGATTAGGGTTACGTTTAGAGTTATGGTTAGGGTTAGGGTTGGGGTTAGGATTAGGGTTAGAGGTTAGGATTAGGGTTAGGTTTCATGTATCATGACAGTGTTACCCATATTTCTTATATGATAATAAGACAAAATGTTGGTCAATGGAGACTTAGTAAGACAGAGAGAGAGGGAGAGAGAGGGAAAGAGGGGGGAGGGTAAAAGATGGAGGAGGCAAAGAAAATAAAAGAATAAAGAGAATAGAGCAGTGACATCTCCAGAGGGATGTTTCTAATTTATGTGTGTGTACTTGTGTGTATACGTGTCTGTATGTGTGTGCAGGGAGAGAGATGGCGCAGCAGCATCTCACAGCGGTGTGTGTGTGTGTGTGTGTGTGTGTGTGTATGTATGTGTATGCGCAAATGCCTACAAATGCACATAAGTTCATGTAATACAATATTCCGCTCACATCTAGACTCTATAATCATCCCTGCACTGGCATCAGCAATCTTACCTTTATCTGTGTGATTTTCCTCTCTCTCTCTCTCTTTCACTTTCTCTCTCTCTCTCTCTCTCTCTCTCTCTCTCTCTCTCTCTCTCTCTTTCACTTTTCTCTCTCTCTCTCTCTCTCTCTATCTATGTATCTCTCTCCATCACTGCTGATTGTAAACTCTATCTTCCTCTTTCATCCTCTCTCTTCAACTCGGTTGAAAGCCTGGCAACCCCTACTGTCAGTCACTCCCTGTCTCCTTGGCAACCTAAGGCAAACGTCAAGAATGTATGCAGACTCCAGATTCCACATCAAATCAAATGATCAAACCACATCAAAGCAAATTACTCAGAATGTTTACAACATGATTATTACATTTTATAACGTGGTTATTGGTAATTGTGTGCAGCACATTAACAAGATATTGAGTTTTTGCGTCTTACATAATGCCCTTTAATGGATGAATTTAAAGGTTATTTTTGCTACAGTATATTTTAGAGGAGTTGGTCTTTTTAGTGTTATTTGCAGGGCTGTGACAATGAGCCCTCAGCCTCTGATGGTTGGCACTTGAGAGAGGAATTGCTGCAGATACAGATACTGTATACTTGAGACATGAACTGACTGAAACGCAGCAGAATTAAATGAGAAGAGAACATGTGTAGGGAACATATGTCTGTACTATGTGTGTGTGTGTGTGTGTGTGTGTGTGTGTGTGTGTCTGTCTGTGTGTGTCTGTCTGTGTGTGTGCAGATATATGTCCGTCTGCGAGCCAATCCTTTATTAATCAGCTAATTATGAGTGAAATGAGCTAATTAGTGTTCTGAGCTCTGTGATGGGTCTTCCACAGCACAGCGTGAGATGGCTGAGAGGAGAGGAGGAGAGGAAAGGAGAGGAGGTGAGGAGAGGAGGAGGAGGAGAGGGAGGGAGAGGAGAGGAGAGGAGAAGAGGAGAGGAGAGGAGGAGAGGAGGAGAGGAGGAGAGGAAAGGAGAGGAGAAGAGGAGAGGAGAGGAGGAGAGGAAATGAGAGGAGAGGAGGTGAGGAGAGGAGAGAGGAGCAGAGGAGTGGAGAGGAGAAGAAGAGAGAAGTGGAGAGAGGAACAGAAGAGAAGAGAAGAGAAAAGAAGGACAAGAGAGGATGAGTTGGTGCATGAGCGGTGCAGTTGGACCAGTCTACAGCTCCTGGCCTTGCTCTACATGAGAAAGAAATCAAATTCCTCCTCTATGCGGATGACCTGGTGCTGGTGTCTCCCACTGCACAGGGGCTACAGCAGCAGCTGGACCTGCTAGAGAAATACTGTCAGCACTGGGCCCTGACAGTAAATCTAAAAAAGACAAATATCATGATTTTCCAAAAGAAGCCCAGATGTCAGGAACACAGATACCATTTCAATCTAGGCAGCACCGCCCTAGAACACACGATGCAGTACACTTACCTTGGCTTAATTATGACTGCATCAGGGAGTTTCAGCATGGCAGTGAATGCACTAAAAGAAAAAGCTCGCAGAGCCCTATA
>NC_063209.1:15552245-15557245 GCF_017589495.1 Alosa alosa | reverse complement strand
TATTAATACCAAATATAGATTGTGTAGTCCTAAGCCTAATTGCTAGGGGTTCTATTGTAATAATAATCAGCAGTGGGCTTAGGGGACAGCCTTGACGCGTTCCTCTGGACAATGGAAAATATTGAGAACATAACTTGTTGGTAACTACCGCAGCCTTTGGGGAAGAGTACAATAAACGAATCCAGGATACAAATTTTGGACCAAACCCAAGCCTATTCAATACAGAAAACAAGTATCCCCACTCAACTCGGTCAAATGCCTTCTCCGCGTCCAGGGACACCACCACCTCTGCTACATCCCTGGACGGCGGAGAATGCACCACATTCAAAAGCTTGCGAATGTTAATGAATGAGTGGCGTCCTCTGACAAAACCTGTTTGGTCGGTTGAGATTATACTTGATATTACGGTGTTAATTCTAGCTGCTAAAACTTTGGAAAATATCTTGACGTCTACATTCAATAATGATATGGGTCTATATGAGGCACAGTCTACCGCATCTTTGCCCGGCTTCAGTAAAACTGTGATAAGAGCCTCTGTGAGGCTCTGTGGTAGGGATGACTGGTCAAAAGAGTAATTAAACATGTTAATAAGTAAAGGTGCCAGTTGCGAAGCAAATTGTTTATAAAACTCTACTGGGTAGCCATCTGGCCCAGGAGTTTTCCCACTCTGCATATCCCTGATTGCACTCTCTATTTCCTGTATGTCCAGAAGTTTTTCCAGGTTTTCACATTGTTCCTTTGTAATATTTGGGATGTCAAGATTTGCTAGAAACTCTGTCATAAGAGTGGTATCTTGGGGGAATTCTGACGTGTATAGTTTTGAATAAGATTCTTTGAAGGTATTGTTAATTTCTTTTGGGTCTACTGTCAGGTCCTGAGTTGTTTTCTTAATAGTTGGAATTAGCCTAGATGCAGACCTGACCTTTAACTGATGGGCAAGGAGGCGTCCAGCCTTCTCCCCATGCTCATAGAAAAATGCTCGCGACCGCAATAGGCCTTTTTCAGTCTTCTCTGTAGATAATAGCTCGTATTGTGCTTTTAAATTCAGTTTCTCTTTGTATAATTCAGGGGTTGGGGCATTTGAGTATTGTTGATCAGTTTTCAAAATAGAGTCTATTAGTTTCTCCTGTGCCTGTTTCCTTTCTTTATTGCGTGATGCTGAGAATGAAATTATGTGTCCTCTGAGAACAACTTTTGATGTTTACCAGAGTATGGATGGAGATACAGAGTCCGTCTGATTGGTTAGAAGAAAATCGTCTATTGCTATATACTGACAAAAGCCTGAATCTGAGAGTAGGGTTGTATTCAGTCTCCAATTTGGCTTTCCAGGGCACTTAAGTGTGATGTTGATGTCAAGGCTGATTGGTGCATTATCCGATTCTACAATAGCAGTGTATTCTGTAGCTTTTACTGCAGGGATAAGACGTTTGTCAATGAAAAAATAGTCTATTCTTGAATAGGACTGATGCACATGAGAAAAACAAGAAAATTATTTTCTAGTTGGGTATATAAACCTCCATGGGTCAATACAACTCATCTGATGCATGAGATTGAGAAGACATCTAGACATCTTTGATGTAGGTATCATTTTGGGGTTAGAACGGTCCATAGTTGTATCCATAACACAGTTCATGTCCCCACCAAATATCAAATAATGACTATTCAAATCAGGTATCCGTGCCATTATCTTCTTGAAAAAGTCTGCATCATCCCAGTTTGGGGCATACACACTAACCAATACCACAGGAGTGTGAAAAAGATGGCCTGATACTATAATGTAACGCCCTTGGGGATCTGAAACTATTTCTGAGGCAGTGAATAAGATTTTTTTGTGGATTACTATTGCTGCTCCCCTGGCTCTACTACTAAAGTTTGAATGGAACACCTGTCCTACACAAGCTTTTCTTAGTAGTATTTGGTCTTGGACCCGCAGGTGTGTTTCCTGTAAAAAGGCAATTTCAGTGTGTAGTCTCTTTAGATGTGTAAATATTCTTGCTCTCTTCACTGGCCCATTCAGACCTCTAACATTCCAACTGATAAAGCGTACTGCAGATCCTCCAGATACACCTCTACTTTCCATGTTTGTTGTGCAGATAATAAAGCAGATAGTAAAGCATGCGAAGCTGTTTTATAACCATGATAAAAATATGGGGTTATAGGGAAAAGAAAAAAAAATAGGAGAAAGAAAAGAAACCCTTGGCAAAAAATCCCTACCCACCTCAAACAAGAAAAAACAAAAACTCTAGGTTCGTCCTCTGAACACTGACGAACCGCAGCCCTACAGTACTTCCCGTAGTCCATCGTCACGTTATCCTCCCCACATTGCTCCCCATTATGCTATACAGGTTATCATACATTTATGCAGTCACTGTTCTGACTTAGCATAGGTAAATAAGCATATCCATTCAATCCACTTAAATTCTAGCAACACAATGAGGCTAGGCCAAACAATAAAACGGTTGCATAGATCTCCATTTAACGGACAAAATAGGCCTAGCCACAAGTAGAAAAAAAAAACAGAAAAAAAATCGAAGCAAAATGTTGCCTCTTGCCGTTCGCACCTCGGTGCACAGGCCCTATTAGGCTACATCGGCCTGCTCGCCTCAACATCAACATCAGGGCTAAACGTTTCGCTTCTAAATGCAATAAGATGGCTATGCATCGTAAGAGATGTGGAACTTACAAATTTTAAGCAGATTGCCAGTCCATTTCACCCATGGGTCTATTGTTAGTGAGTTCAAAGTAGCCTAATCATCATCTCTGTCCGCAGGTCCATCTGGTTGTTTGAAAGCAACTCGGCGGTCGTAAAAATCTTGAGCTTCCTCAGGTGAAGAAAAGATGTGCGACTGCTTTTCAAATTCAACTCGTAGTCGGGCAGGGTAGAGCAAATTAAATCGCACATTCTTCACATAAAGGAGCTGTTTGACATCCTTAAATGCTGCACGTTTTTTCGCCAATGCTGCTGACATATCTGGATAAATCCTCAGCGCAGTACCGTTGAACTCCACGTTGTTCGTCCGGGCCCACCGCAGTGCTTTTTCCTCCTCCTGAAACCGGTTGAAGCAGACTACAAACGGCCGAGGTGGCTGGTGTTGTTGAGGCTTCTGGCCAAGAGATCGGTGTGCTCGTTCCAGTTCAGGTGGTTTGTCAAAAGCGCCTGGCATAACCTGCATTAGCACGTTGGATACAAACTTCACTGTAGGCTGACCTTTTTCGCTGTCCTCCGGAACATTTAGAATCCTTAGATTAGCTCTACGTGAACGATTCTCCAAGTCCTCCAGTCGGTCAAATAGGGTCGCGTTTTGGTCCTCCAAAAGTTTGATCTTTTTCTCCGCGATGTTCAGCGCAGTGAAGTTGTCCCCAGTTAGAGATTTAGTTGCAGTAAGCCTTGCCTGAAAACTGGTTACGGTTTCTGTTAATGCGTTCACTGACTGTTGGAGAGGAGCAATCGACTCTTGAATTAAAGTAGAAATGTCCTCTTTAAGCGAAGCGTGTTGTTTGCCCAATTCAGCAACTAGTTGATTCATGGAAACTCCAGTTGAGCTTGGTGTTTCATTGGAATCATTGCTAACCGTGGCGGCAACTTTGCTAGCAACACTGGTTCTTGGCGTAGCAGCAGATGATTGCCTTTGCTTGCTCATTTTGTCGGTCAGTAGGCTACTGTCTTCTTGGTGTAAAAGTATTGTTTTCTTGTCGATTCAATTATTTATATTCAAAAATGGCCGTGATGGCGTTTTTTAAAGGTTATATTGTAAAGTTAAGCTGGGAGCTCTGCTACCTTGCGACTTATCTCCTCATGGCCAAACAGGAAGTCTCTGTAGCTGTTTGAACACAGAAGAGTGACACAGAAAGAAAATGTATGTGTGTGTGTCTGTCTCTGTCTGTGCGTGTGTGTTTCTGTGGAATGGCTTATGAGAGAGTGTGTGTAGGGTTGGGTATTGTTTCAATTTGAACAATTCCGATTCCAATTCCGATTTCTTATTTCGATTTCGGTTCCTAACGATTCTCGATTCCGATTTTTTTTAAAGGCAGGGTCAAAAAAAGTTTAGGATATTTTAAATGAGCTAGCTAACCAACGGTCTTTCTCAGGGTATCTGCACATTTTCCAAGTGCAAATTTTAAGACTTTTAAGACCTTTTCAAGACATCTAAATAAAAATAAAGACTATACCACAACAAAAAGATATATATGACACCTCTTTACCCAATGTATTATGCTTGGGCAGCATACTAATGAGGAGGGTGGGACATGTCTCATGTCATTTTAGATTACATCCTGAGGGTCTAAGCTTTCAGAAAATATATGGTTTATATAGTTGAATCAGTTTCCCCTTCATGGTACAGACCAAAATGTATTGAATTGCATTGAATTACAGTAGCATCGATTAGCTAGTAAGCCTATTTGATATATTTCATGCGTATGCATGCTTTTTAAACATATATATGCTGTGTTAACAGTAGTAGTATACATTTTAAAACAGTATATAATGGTTAATATGATTAATTCATGAACTTATATTTTCATGAACTCATATTTTCTAGTATTATCTATACGGACCTGACTTTTACCATTGACAGGCACATCAACCGTTTGGTAGAGCATGTTTTCAAACAATTATTTAACCATGAAAATATTTTTTTTTCTTAATGTAAGTTAATACATGTGTTATTCTACTTCATTTTTACATAATAATGAAGAAAAAAAAGTCTTACCTTTAAAAACTTGGTAGATGTGACTTTTTGAACAGTTTGATGTTTTGGTAAGATATGGTGTCTTAAAGTGTGCTCTACCAAACGGTTGAGCAGTCAGTCAAAGGATCCGCGGGAACCCTACTTTCTGAATGAAATAGTCTGACATTCTCCATGAATTTTAATTCTATGAACTATGCACTTCTTTGTTGGTGTTCAGCCGTTTCTTCTTCCGGTTGGCGGACTGGGAATCGAAACTAGGAATCGAAATTTAAACTTTTGAACGATTCCGGGAAAATCGCAAAGATAGTC
>NC_063209.1:15542245-15547245 GCF_017589495.1 Alosa alosa | reverse complement strand
TTTGTAACATCAGGTGTAATTCAGATTCAGACTCACAATCAGTTCTGTTCTTTTGTGGCTTGTTAAAAGCAACTTTTCCTATAGTTGATGTGGTCGTGTTGGCATGCTGTGTGGCATATAGTGTGATCATATTGGCATACTGTGTGGCATATAGTGTGATCATGTTGGCATGCTGTGTGGCATACAGTGTGATAATGTTGGCATGCTGTGTGGCATATAGTGTGGTAATTCTCCCTTACAGCAGACTTCCAACCCACACACTACTGCTCTAGTGGTAACTGCTGGTACTTGATCTGTGGAAACACTGCTCTCATCTGAATTCAGCCCCACTCTCCACAAGATTCACTCATTCTCTTTCATTCTCTCTCTCTCTCTTTCTCTCTCTATCTATCTATCTATCTATCTATCTAGCTCTCTCTCTCTCACATGCACGCACGTGTACATACACACACACACACACACACTGTATACACCATAGAGCCCTCACCACACACACACACACACACACACACACACACACACACACACACACACACACACACACACACATACACACACGTATTTGTGTGTGTGTTTGTGTCAGCGGGGTGTGTGTGTGTGTATGTGTGTGTGTGTGTCAGCGGGGTGTAGACTTAAGCAAGGCAGAGCGGCTATCGACCCGCCCAGGCATCCAGGTGAAGAGGGGCCCAAATTGGCGTATTGATCCGGCTTAGAGGAGCTGTGCCTGGGCAGAGCGGAGAAGCAGGGCTGGGTGATGATTGGGCAGGAGCAGGGCCACGGGTCACTCTGGTTCAGTTGGCCAGTAAATCACTAGTGTGATGGGATGGGAGGGGGAGAGGCGTGCTGGCAGGAGGCGTAACACCAGCTTCAGTGCTGGTGGTGTTTCCTGGTGACAGGTGTGTGTGTGTGTGTGTGTGTGTGTGTGTGTGTGTGTGTGTGTGTGTGTGTGTGCGTGTGTGTGTGTGTGTGTGTGTGTGTGTGTGTGTGTGTCTTTGAGTGACAGCAAGAGAGACAAATACAAATAGTTGAAAAGAGTGATAGAGAGATAGAGAGATAGAATAATTAAAGAGTTGCAGAGAAAGAAATAGCAAAGAAAAGAGAAAAAAGTGGGAGAAAGGGGAAATGGGGAAGTGCAGAATGATGGAGGGAGAGAGTATAGCAATGGGATGAGTGGAGAGATGGAGGGAGAAAGTAGAGAGAAAGGGGGAAAGAGTATATTGCTGTATTTCTTTTTTCTTTATTTTGTGATGTTGTCATTCGTAACACTAGCTTTAGCAGCACTGTAGTACAGACTGTACTGAAATAGTCATGCTAATCATAAAGCACTTTGAATTTGAATTTGAGTAGAAAGATGGAGGGACAGAGTAGAGATGGAGGGATGAGTGAAGAGATGGGAGAAGAGTGGAGAGAGAGATGGAGTGAGAGAGCAGAGAGATGGAGTAAGAGAGTAGAGATGGAGGGATGAGTGGAGAGATAGAGGGATGAGTGGAGAGATGGGTGGATGAGTTCAGAGATGGAGTGAGAGAGCAGAGATGGAGTAAGAGAGTAGAGATGGAAGGATGAGTGGAGAGATGGATGGATGAGTTCAGAGATGGAGTGAGAGAACAGAGAGAGATGGAGGGGTGAGTGGAGAGATGGAGGGATGAGTGTAGAGAAAGAGAGAGTGGAGAGATAGAGTGAGAGAGTAGAGAGATGGAGGGATGAAATGACAGGAAGAATAGAAAGAACGATGGAGAGAGAGCTGTTGTGACAGTGTTAATAAGAGGGGGTTGGGCTAGATGATCATAACAGTAGTGAAGAGAGGGTCTGACTGATTTACACACACACACACACTCCTGTGTGCATGCACTCACACACTTCTTCTTAGCTGTCCATCGTGTCCGATGATGGCTTGTTCAGGGGTTGGGGAGTGATTGGGTCCAGCATTTATTTACCGTTGATGCCACCTCAAGTGGCTATGGAGGCCGATTTTGGAGCCACACACTCTTCCACAGATGGAGCAGGTATGTCCTGATAATTGGGAGGTGGGGTCTGCCTGCTGGTGTTGTTGGGCACGTCTTGCGGTCCTGGCGTGGGACGCGATAGCCAGGCATGCGACTGGTGTGGTCAGCCCAGCGTAAATACCTCTTGGCCAGAGCTGCTTCCATGCTGGTGGTGCCAGTAGTCAGTCAGAATGTCAGTATGGGGGATCACGGTCCTCCCAGGACAGGTTGAGTATTTTTTGGAGGCATCTGATGTGGAAACATCTCAGGCTGCTTATGTAGGCAATGTACGGCGTCCATGTTTCTACATATAGAGTAGGGTGGTGACACAGACTGCATTGTAGACAGCTACTGGTACTGATTTTTAGGTTGTTGAGTGGAGAGATGGAGGGATGTCAGTTTCTGCCCCATAGAGTAGGGTGGTGACACAGACTGCATTGTAGACAGCTACTTTGGTACTGATTTATAGGTTGTTGAGTGGAGAAATGGAGGGATGAGTGGAGAGAAAGAGAGAGTGGAGAGATGGAGTGTTGTTGTGGGAGATTTTTAGGTTGTTGTTGCGATAATCTCTTCTAAAGCTTAAAAAGGCTGATGAGGCTTTGTTGATCCGATGGTGGATTTCACTGTCAAGGGTGGAATCTGCAGAGAGGTGGAGCCCAGGTATGTAAAATGGTCAACAAGACTGGGTGGACTGCCATTGATGTGGAAGCCAACATGTGAAGGAGATTTGGTACAGAGTTAGCCATGACCTCTGTCTTCTTGGTGTTTACTTGAGGACCAAAGGACTGATAGCAGCTGAGATGGTGTTCAGGGCATGCTGCATGGATTCTGGGCTGTGTGCCAAGACAGCACAGTCGTCCTGCATACTGGAGCTCATGGATGTGGCAGGTTGATGTTTTGTCTGAGCTTGGAGCTTGTTGGATGTTGAAGAGGTTGCCATCAAGGCGGTATTCCAGGTCTATACCATCTTTTTGTGCTGCAGAGTAGCGGTGGAACAGTCAGGTGATTGCTGTGAGGAGGAGATTGAACAGTACTGGTGCCAGGACACAGCCTTGCTTCACTAACATTGACCTTAAAGGGATCAGACTGAAGCCCTCCATAACAACTCTGGCTTGCATGCCATCATGCAATTGTTGCAGGAATAGAGGAACTTAGGTGGTACACAAGTTTTACAAGTTATTGCCCAGAGCATGTCACGGTTAATGGTGTCAAAGGCTTTGCTGTCGATGAAAGGCGATGTAGGGTCTCTACGTTCTCTCTGCTTTCTCAAGTAGCTGCCGTGGGGCAAAAAGATCATGTCAGTTGTGGACCTGCACTTACACGGAAGCCACACTGTGTTTCAGGGGAGAGTAAGTTCTGAGATGTACTCGACCAGTCGGAAAACATAATCTTTGCAAGGACTTTGCCTGTGTGGAGGGCGAAATTCCTCGACTGTTGCCACACAGTCTGCTCTGTCCCCTTTCTGCTTATAGAGAACGATGATGTTGGCATCCTTCCAGTCCCTGTGGTACATTTCAGACTGCCAGGTTTTGGTGATCAAGAGGTGTAAGCAGTGTGAGGAGGTAGCCCCCATGTTTCAACACCTCGCTGGAATACCATGGTTCCTGGGCTTTTGTTATTTTTCAGGCTCCTGATAAGCCTTGGATGTTTCTCCAGAGTTGGGGGGGCTGTCAAATTAGCCATCTATTAGCATAACGAAGCCTGTCAAGGGATATTTGGGGTCTGTAGGGTTGCTGTGATTGAGGAGACCTTTAAAATGTTACATTTAATGCTCAAGGATCTCTTGGCGGTCCCCTTCAGGAGGCTGTCTCAACAGCAGATCTAACAGGGTGAGAGTTTGCTTGGTCCATAGAGAGCTTTGATGGCATCATAGAAGCCATGTTAAAGTCACCCATAAGAAGGAGTTTGTGGCTGGGGACTTTCTGGAAGACTTCATCAAGGCGATGGTAGAAATCTTCTTTTGTGTTGTTATCTGCATCAGGGTTGGTGCATAGCACTGATGAAAGGTGTGGCAAAGCTTCTTGGTAAGATGAATGCGCCATGTCATCAGGGCTCACTGATGCCCAGGGGATTCAGGTTGCTGCAGCAGCTTGGTTTCACAGCAAAACCTAAACCTGCCCGTGGATACAAGCATGCAGCCAGGAACCCCTTTCCAGAAGAAGGTGAAGCCTGCACCCACCCATCCGTCAGGGGAATCCTCGCCATGTAACCTGTATGGTCTCACTGGGGCTGCAATGTCTATGTTGTATCTTGCAAGCTCAAAGGGCTACAAGAGCTGTCCTTGGCAAGGTCTGTTGGATGTTATAGGCATGTCCAGTAGAGTCTTGGACATTCCAGGCAATGTTCAGATGAATATTCTTTTTTGGTTTTAGAGCGCAGTAGAGGATGCTCGATGGCTGCGGCTATGCTCTGAGTGTTGAGGGAACAAAGAGACAATTTTTAGACCACCTTTCCCGGAGTCCCAGCTAAGGGGTGAGCTGTGTGAGCTGCTCAGTGTAGTGGAAGCTGCGGTGATCACGCTGCCCTATCCACCAACCTAGCGACCGTCCTCCCTGCCCGCCTGTGTGCATGGTTTGACTAGGCACTTCCAGCCATCTTTGGCCTGTGCCTGCGCCATTCACATCGCCACAGGGCTTTGGTGGGGCTTGGGGGCTGGGGTGGAAAGGAAAGTGGATGGAACAAGGAGCTTGCGCCATGAGGAAGAGATGCAGGGTGAGGGTAGGGGGTCGCCAGTCCTTCCTCCCCACCATTCTTAAGCTCAAAACAGTAGCTTCCAGTGTACGAGGGAACTCCCGCGGCGACCTTCACTCTGGTTTTGAGCTGCAGGGGACTGCCCGACCAATCGGTTGCTGGGGTTCATATTATTGCCTGTCCCCACCTGCAGTTTTGTGTTCAGGGTTTTACTCCCCTAGCCTTCCGCCTTCCCAGCCCGTTGTGGAGCGTCTTCCCTGTTGCCATCCTCCGCCTGGTCCACCGTTGGGGTCTTTGCTATTTGCCCATAGCTGGGGCGGGGGTTAG
>NC_063209.1:15532245-15534745 GCF_017589495.1 Alosa alosa | reverse complement strand
TCTCACACACACACACACACAAAGAGAGAGAAACACACATATATACACACCACTCATACACTCAGACACACAGACACACACCCACATGATTCATCCTTGCATTTTTCCTCTGCATCTTGACAGACATAAATGTGAGAGGATGTTGGGGATAATTGTCAGAGGAAACAAATATGACCCAAAAAACGACTGGAAGATGGCAATGGGAGGAGGTGAGACAGACAGAGAGAAGAGAGGGAGGGAGAGAGGGTTGAATGAGGGAGAGAGGGAGAGTGGGGTAGGACGAGGTTTTAATGTTACCTGGTTTCCTTTTTGACTGTCAATAAAGGAACCTTAAAGTCAAAGTCTCTCTCCTCTCTCTTCTTCTCCTGTGACAGAGAGAAGAGAGGGAGGGAGAGAGGGTTGAATGAGGGAGAGAGAGGGAGGGAAGGAGAGATGGAAGGAGGGAGTAAGGAGACAGGACCTTCCTCGGATATGAGATAAGGCTGATGAGCGTGAATTTGTCTGTGTGTGTGTGTGTGTGTGTGTGTGTGTGTGTGTGTGTGTGTGTGTGTGTGTGTGTGTGTGTGTGTGTGTGTGTGTGTGTGTGCATGCAGTGTGTGTGTGTGTGCTGTGTGTGTGCTGCAAGGTCCTTATTAATTAGAATTTGAGCTGTAATCTGTGCTTGGTTTGGGAAATCCATAATGATAGCTCTTCAGAGCTTGCATAGCTATTTTTGCCAACGCCCAAATATTTCTAATATCTGTGTGTTTGTGTGTGTGTGTGTATGTGTGTGTGTATGTGTGTGTGTGTGTGTGTTTGTGTAAGGAAGAGAGGGAGATACAGACAAACTTCTTCAGGGTCACCGGAAAAAGGCTACTACCTATATGATCTTTTTCCAAGTATATCCTTACAACAGTAAATGAGACGTGTGTGTCTGTGTGTGTGTGTGTGTGTGTGTGTCTGTCTGTGTCTGTGTGTGTCTGTATGTGTGTATCTAGATGTGTGTGTCTTTATATGTCTGTGTGTGTGTGTGTGTGTCTGTATGTGTGTATATATATGTGTGTGTCTTTATATGTCTGTGTGTGTGTGTGTGTCTGTATGTGTGTATCTATCTCGCCATTATCTAATAGTGGTGTGAAATGTGTCTGTGATCTAATGGTGTGAAGTGTGTCTGTTGCTATCTAACAGCGGTGTGAAATGTGTCTGTGGCTATCTAACAGTGGTGTGAAGTGTCTGTGATCTAATGATGTGAAGTGTGTCTGTTTTGAACTACTCCTTGGAGAACGTGTATTGAGGTCTTTCCCTAAAGTTGGCATGTTTCTGCTTGTTTGTGCATGTGTGTGTGTGTGTGTGTGTGTGTGTGTGTGTGTGTGTGTGTGTGTGTGTGTGTGCGTGTGTGTGTGTGCAGGTATTTTAAGTGGTGTCTCCAGCAGCCTAATTGCCCCTCTGAAGAGCAGAGGAGAGAGGATGGGGTGGATGGGGCTACTGGCTGCTTTTGATGGGCTAATTATGTCTGATTGGCAGAGAAGTGAAGGCTAGAGCAGTGGACACACACACACACACACACACACACACACACACAAGACTGGTGGAGCCGTTTATACTGCAGATACACACAGGACTCTGGCTCAGAGGATATATGAGGGAGGAGAGAGGGAAGGAGATAAGAGGAAGAGTGGAGGAGAGGAGAGAGGGAAGAGTGGAGGAGAGGAGAGAGGGAAGAGGAGGGAGAGGAGAGAGGGAAGAGTGGAGGAGAGGGAGAGGGAAGAGTGGAGGAGAGAGAGAAGCAGAGAAGAGCAGAGAGGAAAGGAGCAGAGAGAGAAGTGGCCTGTTCACTTCTCCCTCTCCCTCCCTCCTCCCCTCCTTCCCCTCTTGTTTGTTTTCTGCTGTCCCTGTACCTTCAGCTCCCTCATGGTTCGGTCTGAGTGGATGACCGACCGCAGCTCATTTAAAGAGTAAGGGAGAGTTAGCTAATCACTTACTGACCCTCTCGGGCCGCGCACACTACAACCCCGCAACTGCCTCATTTAATCAATGAGACTCAAGGACACTACACACACACACACACACACACACACACACACACACAGACATAGACACATGCACACACACACATGGCCATATACACACACACACACACACACATGGCCATGCACACATATACATAGTACCCCCCACACACACACACACACACACACACTCTTCACACTTTTTTTCTCTTGTGCTCTTGTATTCTTCCTTTTCTTAATGACTCGTAATTCTCCCTGAGAGGAGAGAGGAGACGGTGTTTCACACACACACACACACACACACACACACACACACATCTCCAGCCTCCCACCCTGGACGCCTCTGCCCAGAGCCATCAGAGAAAGCTTTCTTTGTCTCGCTGCCTTCTAGGATTTGTTTTTGTTTTTCTTCTTCTTTACTCAGCAACAATTTAGGCTGATTAAAGAAAAGCAGTGTGTTGCCACAAACAGTCCTTTTGTCACCATCAAAGCCTCCTTCGCCTTCATCAAAC
>NC_063209.1:15517245-15527245 GCF_017589495.1 Alosa alosa | reverse complement strand
ATGTTTTCTTGAACTTGGCCTCCCATGCAACAAGTCTAACAAAGCTGTGTGTGTGTGTGTGTGTGTGTGTGTGTGTGTGATCCATTTATAGTGATTAGTGCCAGGCTGTATTTGTCTTCCATTAGACTCCAATTGGCCTCTTAAAGATGCCTAAATAATGTCTGTGTCCTGAGAGAGATGGCTCCAAGCTCTCACCCAATCACATACATCAGATGACTCAATTCAGACGTGTCTGTCTTTCTTTTACACACGTTTCTTCCTCTCTGTTTATCTGTCTGTTCCAGAAAACATGTTTCTGAAGTTGTTTGCTGGAAATAGCTTGTAGGAAAAGATTCTTACCTACCTCTATTGCACTTTTTTCAGTCCCTGCCAAAGTGTGCTGTTTCTGCTGCTAATTACATATTAATGAGCTGCTGCTCCCTTACCCACACCTAGGGTTGCCAACTCTGATATGAAAATAAGGAACGGGGGTTGGGGGGGGTGTTTCGATAATACACTTCAGTACACCGGCATCCACTTCAGTTAGTGTGTGTGTGTGTGTGGGGGGGGTATTGAAATTATGTATGTATTATTGTACTAAATAGTGCATCATTTTACAAAATTGTGAGCTATTATTTACTAAAATGCGCACATAATATACTACATTCTATAGCCACTAGCCTACCCATTTTCTATCTGGTGCAAAACAAAAATCATTTCGATGCAAAAACACTTGATAAAGAAATAACTGTTTGTAGCCTATTATACTCAAACCAAATAACTCTGAAAACTGAACTGGCGGATATGCTGTCATAGAAAAAAATATATTGAACATCACAAGCAGCTCCAGAAGCTCTGAATTTGGTGAAGCCTTATTTTATTTCTGGCTTTTTTTGGCTATTCTGCAGCAAGTATGCATTTGTTTATCTTGCAAAGATGCACTGTAAAACTCATGACAAGACATGTCATCTCACGCCACGCTTATCAGCTGTGATATAATTGACTGCAGTGGCTCAAACGAAAAGTGCATTCTCTGTTGGGATAGTGATGACAGACAAACTGAGGGATAAAATGACAGCAACAAAGTTTCCCTTTATTTCATACAAATCGTATTTTTCGTTCATAGTCTAACTTATAATACTGATCTGTCATGGATTTGCACAAGTTGATTCTCAATAATAAACAAAATGCGTTCCGTATCAGTTCAATACGGAACACATCTTTTTCCTTGCAAATACGGGACGATTCCGTATTTTACGGAACGGTTGGCAACCCTACCCACACCCCACTCCATTAACTGTTACCAGGTTCATTCCTGCCAAATCAACAAATGCCTCCAGCCTAGCCTGACCATCTTGGCTTTGCTTCATACTTTATGTCAATAATGCTAAATATTACCCAACAACTAGGCTACTGTGCAATGGTATCTGACATTATTTTCTGAGATATGTAGGCTTAAAAAACAGTTGAACTCGTAGGCTTGGTGTGGAGAGGTGGGGTGTTGATTATGCAACGTCTGAAACATGCCAATTCAAAATCCCCTAACATCTGCTACACCTTCATTTTACATAGTATAGCCCGTAGCTAACACTTAGCCTACCATAATCTCTATGTAAAACGGTTAGCTTGCTAGCTAGCTATCTAACACTGGAACTTCAGTAGCCTACAACATAAGCTTAGCTATCTCACCTAGTTGTAGGAAATATGTAAGTGATGGAATTAGAATGAATCCCATGAACAAACAGATAACTCTTACACCAACCTTATTTTGTGCCTTTATTCACGATTGTTCAACGATTTAGTAAGTATAAATCCTTTTCCCTGCCCACTTCGATGCAGCTCCATAGGTTTCCATTATATCCACGTAACGTAATTGCCCTAAAAGGAGGTGGTGGGTGGGAATATTGAAATGTTTCGGCTTGTGACGTCAAAAGCCTTGCCGATTTTGACCAGCTCACCCTGGAGGCTGAAGGCAGGATACATCCAGAAACCCTTATCTCACTCAAAACAGCATGGGTGTTTTTTTTTCAAGTTTGTATGCGTGTGGAAGCACCAGAGACACACAATAACACATCAAATCCCAGAAAAAGTGATTTTTTCATAATATGGGCACTTTAAAGTCATGGAGCTTTGCAGGCTCATTTGGTTGCAGATTAGTTTTCTTTGTGAGCTTTAAGTTTTATTTATTTATTTGTTTGTTTTGTTTTGTTTGTGGTTTAAGATCTGTTCTGATGAAGCCTAGTGAGTCCTATGTTTGTGTGTGTGTGTGTGTGTCTGTCTGTGGGGAGGTGGACGCATGATTGGTTGACTGCTTTCTCCAGTCTTCTGTCTCTAACCTGTTGATCTGGGGAGATAACGGCAAGCGGAAACAAGGAGAGTGTTTTGGTTTGGGTTTATTTGTTCAATCGAGTGTGTGAACAATGCAAATCCCATCCTGTATGTCATGACGTGTGTGTCCATGTGCGTATGTGTGTGTGTACCTGTGCATACATTTATTTATATTTAATCAGTAAAATATTCATGTGTGTGTGTATGTGTTTATTTGTATTTAGCGGTATTGTGGTATAAATTAATACTATGGATTGAAGACATCAAGAGAGAGAGAGAGTGACAGAAACTGAAACAGTAGAATTAAACTAGTAACCTTTATTTTGAGTAGCCTACTTCCCCCTGGACACGGGTACATGTACGATTATTTTAGAGGCGAAGGACTAGCAACATGCGAAGATAATCTGATTTCTAGATTCTCGCAAGATTCTCATTTTTATATTCTAGCAAGATGTCTCCGGGTCGACGAGACCCAAATTGCAAGGCTGCTTCTCGTCTGCAAGTCACTACCAGCTATGCCCTATGGCTATGTTAGGTGAACGCTACCAACTATTCTCTATGGCTATGTTAGGTGAACGCTACCAGCTATTCACTATGGCTATGCTAGGTGAACGCTACCAGCTATTCTCTATGGCTATGCTAGGTGAACGCTACCAGCTATTCTCTATGGCTATATTAGGTGAACGCTAAAAGCTAGGTGAGTGATTCCCTACAAGTTCAAAATACTGTTATATTAAGGTAAAAATATTTTAGTGCTGCTTTGTAGCTGTAGTCAGTGTGTATGTTTGTTTATTTATTTGCGTTGACAGATTTGAGCAGGAGATTACTCACATATGTGAGAGAATGTGTAAGTGAATGTTTGTAAGCGTGTGTGTGTGTGTGTGTGTGTGTGTGCGTGTGCGTGTGTGTGTGTGTGTGTGCGCGCGTGTGTGTGCACTGCAGGGCAAAGGTGAAGCAAGCAACCTCTCCTTGGCTCTGTGGCGGTTGAGTGGCAGGTGGCATTATGTGGCCTGGCACTGCCTGTTTGGCATTCACACAGAGATCAGCGTGTAATTAACGAGGGTCTGCTGTGCTCTGATATGTGCGTGTGTATGTGTGTGTGTGTGTGTGTGTTTCTGCATGTGATGCCATGCTAACGAGTGCCAGTTTGGGTAATTACCTCTCCAGGCCAGGGGAGAAGGACATGAACACAAATGTATGCACACACACACACACACACACACACACACGCCACACACACACACACACACACACACACACACACACACACGTGTGCGCACACACACACACACACACACACACATGCATATGAATGCATGCACATAGACACACACACACACATACACAAACACATAATAATATGTGCATGTACTGTATGCACACACACACACACACACTCACAGAAAGAGAGAGAGAGACAGACAGACAGACAGACATACTGTACATGCATTGTCACAAGTACTCACATTTTCCTGACACAATGTCAGCACAAATGTCTTATCAGAGGCCTCTCCATCAGTCATGTTGACAGATGCACACACACACTCACATTCTCTCAAATGAGTGCACACACTTGACACATGATAAACAAGGCTGTCAGTGGGGCTCAAACTGTGTTTCTTACACCCCAGTGAGTCATCATCTATTACAGTACATGCTGAAGGATCTCCTCTTAAAACTATATGGCGAACATGGAATTACTTATTTCCATTGAGACCCCAATTGACTTGACACATTTAGCGGTGAAGAGTGACCACTATTCCTGTTATTGCATACAGTATATACATGTGCATTGACTTACCTGAATTAAATTATGACTATGTTTTTGTGAAGCAATTCTGTTCATTATTGAGTGGAAGCTGTCTTCGGTGTTTGTCATGGGAATAATATTGTGAGGATGTACCTAGTAACTATTTGAACCACATGACACAGTTGTCAAGATGAAAAAGAGATGAGCACACATACATTCTGGACGTACTGTACATCACAATCTGCTTCTAAATAATGCACTTTAAAGCCTTTGGGATCAAGCTGAGATTTGAACTTGGTTCAACTTTCAAAGCGCAGCGCAAGCGTATTCAATTGTCAGTATAGGCAAACCGTTTGTGCTGCTTAGGAACGAGATAGAACTTATTATGGTCTGATCATTACGTTACGCTTGCCGCTGGCCAATGTGATCCCCGCCTTACTTATTTACATTAAGACCCCAAATGCCTGGACACATTTAGCGGTGAATCGCTGTGAAGAGTGGTGAACACTGTTCATGTTATATATATATATATATAATATAAGGGTCTATATTCGCTTGCTTTGACCATTCATCTGACCATTCAAATGTGACGTTGAAATCTACAGTATGTAGATATGTACATTTATACATGTTTACACATAGATTTCAACGTCACATTTGAATGGTCAGATGAATGGTCAAAGCAAGCGAATATAGACCCTTTCAACTGCATAAACAAGCGTGCATTTCCCATGGCACAGAATACAACATTGAGGCAATAGTAACTTTGCAAAAAATAAAATAAATTGGAAAAATAAATTAATTTGGATAAACAAGTATTAAAGTCGACTTTTTGTGCTAAAGTCTGATTCATTTTCATAATCAACGTATCTGCATTGGTTTTGAACATTTCCACCGGAAACGCTACAGGAACAGATTGAAAAGGTCTATACAAATAATAGTGCACACAGCCTCCCTCACCTAAAGTGCCATTTTCACATTGAAAAAAGTGGCATTTTCTATAGAAACACATTGAAAAAAGTGGCATTTTCTAAACTAGCTTGGGACTATTTTGGGGGTGAAGGATGAACAAACCAAAATCTAAATGAGAGGTGGAAGCACAATTTGATGTCTTTACTTGTTAATAGTAATAATAACAACATAATAATAACAACACAATTTGATGTCTTTATAATTGTATGTAGATCTGTTGTTAAAGTTAAATGGCAGTAGTTATTGTGGGATTGGTAAAGATTATACCCACGGCGGCATGCCAATGGCCGAACCACAGCCGTGGGTATATCTTATACTGATCCCACTCTCACTCGTGCTTATCCATAGCAAATTAGCCACATTGCTGACTGAAACTTTGAACATTTACAACTTGAAGTGGTTGAATATATTGACTTTCTCCTATCTCACCAGGAGCGCAATAAGTATCTGTTTGAAGTCCCATAATTGCGGTCATTTCCATCATGTTAGCCTTGGCCTGTTCTCCGTAGTGCAAGGTCAGAGTCAATGGGTTTTGTGTGTGTGTGTGTGTGTGTGTGTGTGTGTTGGGACTGGAATCTATTTAACAATATGATCTCACATCCGTCTTCCTGGGTGTGTACTGTAGGCCATGTGACTTCAGAGCCCCAACATGAGAGACTGCAGCCATGTTGTTGTTTTCTTATGTACAGATTTCAGTCATAGCACTGTCACACACACACACACCCACACACACACACACACACACACACACACACACACACACACACACACACACACACACACACACACTACTAGTCCCCTCTATTCTTTGCATTTCCCAAATTGGCTGATGTTGAATCTCAGGACTCGAAAGTTTGTTCTTTGCATTTCCCTGGTCTTATCTGCCACTGCTAGAGGGTGTGCTGTTTTGACATTGTGAATTTGACAAGGGGCTTAGAACTCAGCTACTCACAAAGTCTCTGTGTGTGTATGTGTATGTATGTGTCTGAGAGATCACCTGTCCAATCTCTCAATTTTCTGGCATGCTGAAAAGCACTCAGTCTTATCTGACTCATCTGTTCACCTCTCCCCCCCCTCTCTCTCTCCCCTCTCTCTCTTTCTTTTTCTCCATCTCTCTCTCCCCCCTCTCTCTCTGTATCCCACTCTGTCCTCCATATGCCCTCCTTAATGCCCATGATTTCATCGGGGTGGCGTGGGGAGGGTTTGAATATATAGGCTTTTTTTCATTTTGACTGATAATAAAGGAATCTTAAAAAAAAAACTCTCTTTCTCTCTCTCTCTCTCTCTCTCTCTCTCTCTCTCTCTCTCTCTCTCTCTCTGTCCCACTCTGTCCTCTGCATGCCCTCCTTAATGCCCATGATTTTCGTTACACACACACACACACACACACACACACACACACACACACTCCCCATGTCATTTCTTCTTCCCCTCTCCCACTCTCCCTCGTGTTCCTCTGTCATTCTTCTCCTGGGTCCAGTCTTAAGGGTTTGTCGTTCTCTACTTGTGTCCAGTCTTAAGGGTTTGTCATTCTCTCCCAGTCTTAAGGGTTTGTCAATCTCTACTTGTGTCCAGTCTTAAGGGTTTGTCATTCTCTCCCAGTCTTAAGGTTTTGTTGTTCTCTCCCAGTCTTAAGGGTTTGTCGTTCTCTACCTGTGTCCAATCTGAAGGGTTTGTCATTCTCTCCCAGTCTTAAGGGTTTGTCAATCTCTACTTGTGTCCAGTCTTAAGGGTTTGTCATTCTCTCCCAGTCTTAAGGTTTTGTTGTTCTCTCCCAGTCTTAAGGGTTTGTCGTTCTCTACCTGTGTCCAGTCTTAAGGGTTTGTTGTTCTCTCCCAGGCTTAACTCATTGAGTGCCAAAAACGTAATATTATGTTTTTCCTTCCCATGCGTTGAGAGCTTTTTTTTTAAATTACGAAACTAGACACTCTAACACACCTTATATGTGATTTTGGGAACTCTGTGATTAATGGAAATGAAATATATGACGATCGAAAACTCATGAAAGCGCACAATCTGGACATTTTATCTGGACATTTTATCATAACTAGGTTGCCGCTTTGGGTCGAATCAGTGACGCATGCACGTCAGGTCAAAACCAGGCCATTTTCATGGGTCTATCACTAGGTGGCAGTCTCGCCAGGTCTCGCTGATCACTTCCCGGAAAGTTTACACAAGTAAGTAACAGGCAACACTTCATATTTCATGAAAGACGTTATATTTCCATTTCTAGAAAAAAAACAGCGATTTTGATGAAAATTAGCCACTGTTTAGCTTGGGATTTCTCAGGAACAGAGGCGTGTAGAAATACACGGTTTGCACCCCCCGAGAGCTTAAAGTGTCACCTTTTAAATGAGCCATTGTATGTGTTCATAGCTATAACACAGAATATGCTGTGGCTGTACAAAAATCATCAACAATGGTCTAGATTGCTGGCACTCTAGGACAAAGCTCCCGAAAACAGCTTGGCATTCAATGAGTTAAGGGTTTGTCGTTCTCTACTTGTGTCCAGTCTTAAGGGTTTGTCGTTCTCTACCTGTGTCCAGTCTTAGGGGTTTGTCATTCTCTCCCAGTCTTAAGGGTTTGTTGTTCTCTACCTGTGTCCAGTCTTAAGCGTTTGTCATTCTCTCCCAGTCTTAAGGGTTTGTCGTTCTCTACCTGTGTCCAGTCTTAAGGGTTTGTCATTCTCTCCCAGTCTTAAGGGTTTGTCGTTCTCTACCTGTGTCCAGTCGTAAGGGTTTGTCGTTCTCTACCTGTGTCCAGTCTTAAGGGTTTGTCGTTCTCTACCTGCGTCCAGTCTTAAGGGTTTGTCGTTCTCTACCTGGGCCCAGTCCAGGGGATTGCTGAGCTTTTTTGTTCTTCCTTTGTCTGACACACATTACACACTTTGTCTCGTTCTCTCTTCACATTGTCTCTTGTTTTTCAGTCTGCAAAGTGCCTCTGGAGAGTCTGTGTGTGTGTGTGTGTGTGTGTGTGTGTGTGTGTGTGTGTGTGTGTGTGTGTGTGTGTGTGTGTGTGTGTGTGTGTGTGTGTGTGTGTGTGTGTGTGAGAATGTGTGTGTGTGTGTGTGTGTGTGTGTGTGTGTGTGAGAATGTGTGTGTGTGTGTGTGTGTGTGTGTGTGTGAGAATGTGTGTGTGTATGTGTGTGTGTGTGTGTGTGTGTGTGTGTGTGTGTGTGTGAGTGTGTGTGTGTGTGAGAATGTGTGTGTGTGTGTGTGTGTGTGTGTGTGTGTGTGAGAATGTGTGTGTGTGTGTGTGTGTGTGTGTGTGTGTGTGTGTGTGTGTGTGTGAGAATGTGTGTGTGTGTGTGTGTGTGTGTGTGTGTGTGTGTGTGTGTGTGTGTGTGTGTGTGTGTGTGTGTGTGTGTGTGTGTGAGAATGTGTGTGTGTGTGTGTGTGTGTGTGTGTGTGTGTTTCCCGGCTTCAACCACAGCAGCCTGATTTTTTGTGGAGTACACTTACAATGGAACTTCACCCTCTTCACACACACACACACACACACACACACACACATTGATATACAGCAGACGGGCCCTGCCCACTAATCCAACTGGCCGGAGTGTGACAGCTTTAGGTCCATTCTATTACACTGTGCCTCTGATTTAGGGGTGGGCTCCACTGTTCACTGTTCTTGCCTTTCCCCTCTCTGAATTGATATCCCAGAGCTGTCAGCGCAGACATAAAGAAGACTTTAATAGGAAGCCAGAGACGGAGGCAGGAACAGAGAGAGGGAGAAAGGGAGGAGGGAGGAACGGATAGAGGGAGAGAGGGAGCAGTAGGAGGCTGGGGACTGGAATGAAAGAGGAGAACAAAAGAGAGGAACTCAGGGAGGTGAAGGGAGTCGGACATGGAAGAGGAGTGCAGGAGAGTAGGGGGCAGCAAGCCAGCAGAGGAGAACACAGCATTGGAGAACACAGAACACAGCAGTGGAGAACTCAGCAGAGTAGAACACCGCAGAGTAGAACACAGCATTGGAGAACACAGAACACAGCAGTGGAGAACTCAGCAGAGTAGAACACAGCAGTGGAGAACACAGAACACAGCAGTGGAGAACTCAGCAGAGTAGAACACCGCAGAGTAGAACACAGCAGTGGAGAACACAGAACACAGCAGTGGAGAACTCAGCAGAGTAGAACACAGCAGTGGAGAACACAGAACACAGCAGTGGAGAACTCAGCAGAGTAGAATACAAGAGAGAGTAGAACACATGAGAGTAGAACACAGCAGTGGAGAACACAGAACACAGCATTGGAGAACACAGAACACAGCAGTGGAGAACACAGCAGAGTAGAACACTGTGACAGTCTAGCTACGACCGCACATGACTGGTGAACTGTCAGCACTCGTCCTCTACACATCAGCTGATATTTGTGCACACACACACACAACACACCCTCGTACATGGGCCATTGTTATGTGGCTAGCACTTTTAAGATGTGTAAGAAACAACACAACACGGAGCTATTAGCAATGGTGGCACATTTATTGTTTGTCTGAATTAGACACAAGTTTGAATGTTTGTCAACCGATAGCTACCGATTTGCGTTCATGGCGTCCTCTCGTTCCAGCTTCTGAAGGTCCGGTGGCAAAGGAGGGCCGACTGGATCGCATGGACTGTTTATTGTTTCCGGGCGGTATTGGACCGTTCCATTAGGTTAATTGATTGTGCGGTATTTTGTGACGGAACTGATCAAGCCGTATCGATGATTAGTCTTTCCACATGTAACCAAGTTTATTATTTAACAATGTATTTAGCTCATTCTGCTAGTGACAAATGATATATATTTATGCTTGTGGCCCAGGGTCTGTCTTGTCTATTGTGTGTTAATTGATTATTTAGTGTTTACCTGTCTATGTTAAATGGTGCTGGCCGCCAGGTATATGTTCCCCTCTGTCTAGTCTGATGTTAGTCTTGTCTGGCCTATGTGATGTGTAGGGTACTGTGAGTACTATGACTGTCACACTGCTACTG
>NC_063209.1:15497245-15512245 GCF_017589495.1 Alosa alosa | reverse complement strand
ACTGTGCTGATGTACCTGAACTACACCATTAACAGTAGCAAAATCCATCCCTACATAGCAGAAATGCTCGTGCTCCTCGCGCCCTACATGGAACGCAGACTTCAGTAGGGGAATCACATTTGTTGAAAAATCTTGCGAGCCTGCCCAAAGAAAATCATCTACACGGCATGCAAGTACTCCAGTAACCTTAGACTGCTTGTCTAACCAATAAAAGACGGCTGGATCCACCTGCGACATTTTACCACTTGTGCCCAGCATTGACCTTGTTATACCAATATAGAGATGCATCAGCAAGACCATATACACATTTATTTAGTTTCCATATAACATTTTCACTGCCTGCCTCAGGAGGGGGCCGGATATAAATATCCCTGGACAGCTCCATGCTCTGCAAGAATGCAGATTTGATGTCCATAGAATGGACTTGCCACTGGTTTTGACAGATTACTGATAACAATAGCCTAAGAGATTCTGAGGCACAAGTTGGAGAATATTTCTGTAACTCTTGCATTTTAAGCTCTTCAAAACCTCTGGCTACTAGTTGTGCTTTAGGCACAATACCCTTGGGAGTTTCTTTGAGACTACAGACCCATCTGGTGGAGACACATTTTTGGCCTGCATTTTCAACCTCCTCAAACACATCATTATTGTGCCAATTCTTAATTCTTGTTTTGCTGCATCAAATGAAATGTCTTTTGTTATGAGTAAATATCTATGTTTATCGATTATGCTAACCGTTACCATCTCTATGGGATTTCTCATATACATTAGCCATAAGCTAACGCATTAGTTTCTATTCTGTAACTTGGAATGCTAACCTACATGATTGCTCTTACTCTGTTGGTCTGCTTCATTTTACAGTGAATCCTAAGTAAAGGTTTTTGAAAGGAACTTCAGCTTCAGACTTTCTCATGTCATTGCCACACACTCTAGTGGGGGCAGAATTAGAATTTGTCAGAGTGACAATGCATTGGTTGATTTGGTTAAAAAGTCACAGGTTAGTTTATTGGTTATTATTGTATTGATGCTACTTATAAATAATGAGCTGTAAAGCGACTCAGACTTTGTACAAAAAATGTTTTAAAGGATATCGACTAATTATCGTTATCGTCAAAATCACAAAACATATCGAGATATTATTTTTGTCCATATCGCCTATATGGAGGTACAATACGCCTGGTTCCAACTCGTGCAGGTCCACTGCTACTGTTTCATTATACTCTGAGGCCAAGGGCAAACCTGCAGCAGGCTTTGGTTTTGTCTTGCTGTACGCATATGTCACAGTCATGTACTATTTGTTGCAAAATAGTAATACATTCTTTATCGTCATTTCCTGCGCTACGAATGAGCCTTTGTAGACGATCTGCGGAAGCATGGCCAAACTGTTTGTAAAGCTTCAGGAGAACTTTGTGTTTCTCATCAGTGGACATGTTTTCTGTCACAGTAAGGACTTCATCTTCAATCTCACTTTTTTTAGTATCTTTTGTCTTTTTTTAGTATCTTTGAGCTAGTGAATTCAAGAGGCACAGGTTGTCTGAACATCACCGCTCGCTCGTTTTCCATGTCTAAAATGGTTCCTGCTTTCTTCAAAGATGTTTTGCTCAGCAGCAGTGGGATATCAACTTTAACCACTTCAGCTTCAACATGACATTTTGTCTTTCCTATTTTGGCAGGCAGTTTCACTTTTCTTGTGGAATATACTAAGTTTCCATCTCCGAATCGAAATGGCCTGCAACTGGGGATTTCCGTTTGCAGCACCTTGTTCATTTGGTCTGGGCTGAGGTCTTTCACATAGTTTTCCAGCCATTTCTCCCCACATACAGTACGAGTACAAGCAGTGCCAATAATAGCTGACCCCAGGGATTCAACCAAGAAGATTTCTGAGTCAGACATGGAGGCTTTTGTAAACAGTGTGATGTTACATTCCTCAACATTTTCTTCTTCAGTTAGTTTTACATATTCACTCTTCTTATGAGGACAATCCTTAGCCCAATGAAACGTGCTCTGACAGATGGCGCATCTTGATCTTTTACCGAATTTATCCAGTGGATTGGTACCTGGTAAAGGCTGCCTCTGTTGTCCAGTCTGTAACGTGTACCGTTGTCCTCGTCCTTGCGGTCTTTGCTCTGTAAAGAACGCCACGTCCTGCTGGTTCACTTGTATTCCGTTAGACGTACCTGGCGTTTTTCCTCCGAAAATCCTCTGAAGTGCTGACTTCATGTCGGCGAACTTTAAGTCCGTGCACGCTGTCAGTGCAAGTTGCCTGTTTTTCACGTCCAGACAAGCCGTGTCCAAGAGCTTAAATGCCAACACAGCATCGGGTAACGTCATGTGGTACTTTTTCATCCGGTTATATCGCTGCTCAAAGTCAATTATATAGTCCGACATGGACAGAGAACTGTCTTTTGTAATGCTATCAAAATGGGAATACGCTTCATATGCCCAGTCTTTTTCCTCCTTTAGGAACACACTATCTAGTTTTGCTAACAACGGATTCATACCGGTATCACTGTCCAAGTCAGCTGCGGGTATTTCCATGGCTGTTTCCCGGGCTCTTCCTTGGAGCCCCAAGGCGACAGCGAGTGCATGTTTCTTTTCGTCGAGTTCTGTAACCCGCGTCGAGACGTTGATTTTTTATTTTTCCAACTTTCGTACGGCCGGGGTCTCGTCAAACTTCGGCGGAACCTTGCAACTAACAGCCATCCTCTGCTACCAATGTTAGACTCAATAAACACTACGTTTATATAACTTTAACGACTTCATTCCGGTTCAGTACAGAACAACAACGTAGCTACCATTTCACCTGCGACTGGTCCAACGACCTCCTATCCCAAAAACACACAGCGCATGCGCTCCCCGGGTCAAAGGTTAAACATAAGGAGGGAAAATATAAGTTAATGGTGAGAATGAAAAATAGAACAGAAATTACACCACCAAAAACAGAAATGATCGCAGTGTGTCACGTCTCACACCACCAAAAACAGAAATGATCGCAGTGTGTCACGTCTCACACCACCAAAACAGAAATGATCGTGACGTTTGTCCTTCTACAGTGTGTCACGTCTCACACCACCAAAAACAGAAATGATCACATGTTTCGTCCTTCTACAGTGTGTCACGTCTCACACCACCAAAAACAAAAATGATTGCAGTGTGTCACGTCTCACACCACCAAAAACAGAAATGATCGCACGTTTCGTCCTTCTACAGTGTGTCACGTCTCACACCACCAAAAACAGAAATGATCGCACGTTTCGTCCTTCTACAGTGTGTCACGTCTCACACCACCAAAAACAGAAATGATCGCACGTTTCGTCCTTCTACAGTGTGTCATGTCTCACACCACCAAAAACAGAAATGATCACACGTTTTGTCCTTCAGCAGTGTGTCACGTCTCACACCACCAAAAACAGAAATGATCACATGTTTCGTCCTTCAGCAGTGTGTCACGTCTCACATAGCTCCAGACTGTTTTCCAGACTTCTCTTCTGCCGGTATCACATATAACCTGCCAGACTTGACTGTCCTTCAAGCACTGCTCCAGCCCAAAGAAAACACATTCACACACAAAACTGCCCTCATGACCGACCACATGTGGTTCTGCCAGAGACTCTGTACCAACAAAGAGCACCTCAGTCTACTAAAAGCATTACAGTAATACCAAGGCACCAATGAATGAGTCTGAGTCCAGTCCAACTCCTGCTTTGGATTCGGATTGTGCCAGTGTGACACAGAGGAGTTCATGAACTACGGGGCGATGGTAGTTCTGTCAGGTCCATTAAAGTCAAGAACAACACAGACAATACAATTATTTAGGACATTTTATTGAATAAATTACGAATTAAATTTGGCGGTATGGTTTATGTTTAGAGGAGTCCCCTGACCTTTCCTTAGTTCCATGAAAAAGCAGAGAGTCAGGGGACCGCAGCAGCATTAGGGGACGCTCACACAGTTTATAACTGGGAGAGCTAAACCCCAAATGAACAGAGCGGCAACGATGACATAGAAGCCATGTTATACACAACAAGGTGGAGCTGGGGAGGAGGTGGGTTGCGTAGATGCGAGCAGCAAGCAGTTAGGAACAGCTAAAGCAGCTTTAAATAAGGCGACTGTTTGGGCGTAGCCATTTAGAAGCGAGGGGAGTTGACCAGCTGATGCGCTGACGCAGATGAGACGATGCGACCGTGTTGTTGGCCAATAGCAGTTAGCGTCGTCATGACTACTTGGCCTGCCAGAACTGACGCTGGACACTCAATTGTTGTGTAGTCTTTTCTCATCTGTTGTTCCCAGTTGGTGGAACGCAATACCAGTTCCTACCCAAGCAGGAGTGTCCCCCTCTACCTTCAAAAAACTCCTGAAGACCCAGCTCTTCAGAGAGTAGCACCACCTACAAATAGACTTGCTAATTCTAACACTTACCACCTGACTAGACCTTGACACTTGACTGTATGGAAGTAGCACTCATTGCTGCACTAACTCGGCCTTATCATACTCTACCTTGATTGTTTCCCTTGATGGAAGTCACTTTGGTTAAAAGGCGCCAGCCAAATGTAATGTAATGTAAAAAGAAAGGACTCGGGAGCCAGTGCATGCAGTAGCCTGAAAAGTCATGAGTTCTGTTGTGACCTTAGGGAGGTGGCATGTCATATAATCCCTACATTCCTCCCTATCATAAGACTTAAGACTTTGTCATATTTATATATTAATGGTATACAGTAGTTGATTAGGCTACATGTTAATATCTGCGCCAAAGTGAGGGCAGTTGACATGTAGAAGGAGACCACGCATGGTGCGGGGGCAGAGTTTAAATGGAAGAGACTGTCCCCCGATGATCCACCATCTGGATGTTCAGGTAGAAGGGGTCAAAAGGTCAACAGGTCAGGGGTCAGCGGAGCTCCACTGGGTACAGAAGGATTTGCAGGCCCTACAGGCTCTCTCTCATCTTTTACACACACACTCACGCACACACACACACACACATGCACACATACTCACACTCACACACACACACACACACACACACACACACACTCACAAACACATAGTTCGACACACATACAGTTGCAGACATACACACACAGACACACACAGGAACAGTTATACACACACACACACACACACACACACACACACATATACAAATATGCGCGCACACACACACACATACACACACACACACTACACTACACTACACACACTACACTACACTACACTACACTACACTACAAAATCTGTCAGTCATCATTGTGTCTGATGACTCACTGGGGACGCTCACATTAATTAGGAGGAAAAACAACATTATCATCATCCACCGTCTGGGTAGGAGCCCTGCGTCCGGCTGCTATGTCTTAGGATTCTAGAGAGGAGTCACAGGCAATCACAACACACACACACACACACACACACACACACACACACACACACACACACACACACACACTTTTAATAGTGCTTCACAGTTAAACTTAGACCAGTAGCCATTTAACAGCCCAGCATGTGTTTCAGCATGTAGCTTTACCTCTCAACAGCCTGTCATGTCCCAGTAAACGCACCTTGATTGCAAACGCAGCCCTGCCTGTCCCCACCTCTCACACATACACACATGGACAATTACACACAACCCAGCCCTGCCTGTTACACCTTTCTTCACACACACACAGTTACACACAATCCCAGCCCTAACCCCCCTCACACACACACACACACACACACACACACGGACGGTTACACACAACCCAGCCCTGCCTGTCCCCTCCTCTTTGTACTCCTCATTGCAAACAGATGGGTTGTTAATCATGTATGCTGGGACATTAAAATAACACACTGAGTGTGTATGGGAGCCCAGATCACATGTCAATGGCACTCACGGGAGTGTGTTGAGTTTTATTCAGGCCTGATCAGGGGCCCGTGAGTTTAGAGTCACCTTCTGTGTGGTGGGTTAGGGTGGTGTGTGTGTGTGTGTTGGTGTTAGGGTGGTGTGTGTGTGTGTGTTGGTGTCCTGAGGTTGACAGACAGACAGATCCGATGGTCTGGCATCTCATGTTTTAAGAGCCACAGTCGGATCCGATCATTTGATATTTCCCCTTTTGGGCATCAGGAGGACACACAGGCTTCAAGTGTATTGTTGGAACTGCTCTTGTTTTATTAGGAAAAAATAAATATGACCATCATTCTAGGAATTCAGCTTCAGGCTAACAGGATCATTGCACTATGGTGGGATTTGGGTGTGAATGACAGTGTGTGTGTGTGTGTGTGTGTGTGTGTGTGTGTATGTGTGTGTGTATCTGTGCGTGCGTGTATGTGTGTGTGTCTGCGTGTGTGTGTATGTGTGTGTGTCTGCGTGCGTATGAGCGTGATTGTGTGTGTGTGTGTGTGTGTGTGTGTGTGTGTGTGTGTGTGTGTATGTGTGTGTGTATCTGTATTGTGTATCTGTGTGTGTGTGTGTCTGCGTGTGTGTGTATGTGTGTGTGTGTGCGTGTATGGCGTGTGTGTGTGTGTGTGTGTGTGTGTGTGTGTGTGTGTGTGTGTGTGTGTGTGTGTGTGTGTGGTGCGCTCTCCATTGTGGAAGTGAATGGCTCTGAATAAGGGGGATTATGAAAGTTGCATAGACAGCAGCAGCCCTCCCCGGGCCATGGGTTAGTGCGCTGGTCCATTGTGTTCTGGCTTATCATCTCCGTCGACCCAGAGATGGCTGGACCTCAGTAGGGGGCTCAGTACGGTTCCAGCTTCCAGAACCACAAGCTCGCTCAGGCTTTGGGTCAGTGCCGCGTCTCAGGCCAGCTCAGCAGCCATCACAGATGTGTGTGTGTGTGTGTGTGTGTGTGTGTGTGTGTGTGTGTGGTGTGTGTGGGGTGTCTGATGACTGAATGACTAATCAGATTGACTAGACTGACTCATACACAAAGAACAGCTCACTGAGCTCCACTGTAGAAGGACCAGATATTAAAGACACACACACACACACACACACACACATACTGTACATACACACACACACACACACACTTACATACACACACACATACACACACACACACACACACACACACACACACACACACACACACAAACATCTGTCTCCCAGACATATACACACATACACTTACTCCCACTTATGCCCTTGCATGCATGCATACATAAGTACAAACACACTTCCACACATTTCAACACCCTCTTTAATATATGCACATAAAGTAACCTCATTAACACTTTTTCTATGTTCAGTATTGCCACTTAAAAGAGGCTGTGGTGTCCTAATGCAGAGTAATGGAGCTGCACAAGTGCGACTGTATAATTACTCTTTCTGGCAAGCAAGCTCTCCTCCATCATTAAAGTGCAATGCTTGCACTTTATTCCTCTATAAATGCAGTTTAATGGTGGAAATGCTTTTCGGTCAGCTACAGGAAAACAACCCCACCACCACCAACAACAACAACACAAAAGGACTTTTATTATGGCGGTTTCCACATCATAGGTCCTTCACTGAGACTCTGATCTTGCTCCGGAGACGGCTGTGCTGACTGTGACACTGTCCGATACACCAGGAAGTGCATGACTGTCCACCATCAGCGGAAACGCTGTCTCAGAAGCTGAGTCTGACCGTGGGGGTGATTGTGTGAGATGGTGTGTGTTCTGAGGGATGGTGTTGATCTGCTGTATCTTCAGCAGAGACTGGTGTGTGTTCTTAGTGATGCTGTTAATCTGTAGTATCTTCAGTAAAGGGTGGTATGTTGGTGTTAGGGTGGTGTGTGTTTGTGTCTGTGTTAGGGGTGTGTGTTGGTGTTAGGGTGGTGTGTGTGTGTGTTGGTGTTAGGGTGGTGTATTGATGTTAGGGTGGTGTATTGGTGTTAGGGTGATGTGTGTTGGTTTTAGGGCGGTGTATCTTCAGTAGTGGGTGGTGTGTGTTGGTGTTAGGGTGGTGTATTGGTGTTTGGGTGGTGTATTAGTGTTAGGGTGATGTGTGTTGGTGTTAGGGTGGTGTATCTTCAGTAGAGGGTGGTGTGTGTTAGTGTTAGGGTGGTGTGTGTTGGTGTTAGGGTGGTGTACTGTAGGTGGAGCAGCTTTGGCCCAGTTGCCCACGGCAGCAGTGGTGCCAGTTGGTCTAAGCACCTCCTTCTCCACAGCCAGAGCCAGGACAATGGCGTGACAAAGAGGTCTGAGTCGCCATGGCAACCCCCATCCCAACACACACACACACACACACACACACACACACACACACTGGCCACACTCCTGTTTTTCTCACTTCCTTTTTTTCTTATCATGTCGTTTCCTCTATCCTTTTTTGTTTTTTATGTTTTCCTCATCCTTTCTTCTTCTATCTTTTCCTCTATCCTCCTCTTCTATCGTTTCCTCATCCTTTCTTCGCCCTTTGTCCTCTCTCTTCTCCTTTAGCTTTCACAGTGAGATGCGCTACAGCACTCCGCTAATGGCAGAGGGGGTGAAACGAGAAAGAAAGAAAGGGATCAAAGAGGGAAAGAGAGAGAAGAAGAGAGTGTACGAGAGGGGAGATGTGAGATGGAGAGATGAAGTGAAAAGGAGAGGAAAAAGGAAGGATGAAATATGTGATCAGTGAAGGGGATACAGAAGAGGAGAGAAGTACAGACAGAAAGACAAACATTCACTACAGTACAATACACACACACAGACTGGTGGAACATGTGTGTGTGTGTGTGTGTGTGTGTGTGTGTGTGTATGGGTCACCTGTTAAACACTGTTTTCTGGTTTTACTCTCAAATATGGTGGAAAACAGCCCATTAGATAGAGAAGAGAGAGGTGGTGTGAGATCAGAGGCAGATTGACACACAGAGACATTAATTACAGGCTTTCTCCTACCTAACATCTCATAGCAAATTGACACACACACACACACACACACACACACACACACACACACACACACACACACACACACACACAAACACACACACACAAAAACACACACACACACACAGAGGCAGATTGACACTCACAGAGTTTCTCCTACCTGTGTAAACTCAAGGGGCTGAACATGCACAGTATAAACGCATGGCTCAGTGCAGCTGCTGCAGCGTCTACATTTCAACTTTTAAAGCTACAACTTATAATTGTATTAGGTTAATATAAGGCCAAACATCTCATAGAGGACTGGTACACACACACACACACACACACACACATACATACAATTTCACATGTCTGTTAATGGTGCTATTACTCATGAAGTTCTCATTAAAAGCACAACAGGGCGAAATAAAGAGTTTTATAGGTCTTATTCATTTTGGTTAGTAAAAAAAAATCACAACTACTTAATTTTAATTTGCAATCCATATCACAACCTTCTAACCTCCCCAAAGGTATTCAATTATAACAGATACAGATGCCACTTGTACACATATGAAGAAATGATGTCATTTGACACATTTTAAACACACTGAAGTATCAGCTGTTGTTTTATTTCTTCAGGCAATGTTTTTGGCAAGGGTGTGTGTGTGTGTGTGTGTGTGTCTGTTGCTTTTCACTTGGGTATTTGTTGTCACACAGTGACAACTTTCACACTCCAGAGAAGTGAACCATCTGTGAAAACCTTCACACACTCCAGGAGCCCTGCTCAAACCAACCAAAACATTTTAGTGTGTAAAATGCCAAGTACAGAGACACACTTTGCAAAGACAAGCAAAAAAAACCCAGCTTTGACCTCAAAAACTCTCCATCCACACATCAAAGGTCCATCAGGACATTTCCCATTTGACAATTCCTGCAGTTCTGTCACCTTGGCAAATTTATGGAAATGTTGCAGTAAAAATGCATAGAAATGTTCCACCATTTCGCTGAAAAGGTTGAGATTTGGACATCCACAGTGTACCTAAGCCTGGGGTCAACCAGTGTACTCAGGGGCTCACCAAGCTTTTCTGACACACATACACACATTACACACACACACATACAGTATGCACATACACAGGAGCACCCAGGGGGACGCTTACCAAGCTCTTCTGACACACATACACACATTATACACACACACACACATACAGTATGCACATACACACATCACACACACACACACACATACAGTACGCACATACACACATCACACACACACACATACAGTACGCACATACACACATCACACACTCACACACACATACAGTACGCACATACACACATCACACACTCACACACATATAGTACGCACATACACACATCACACACACACACACATACAGTACGCACATACACACATCACATACACACACATACAGTACGCACATATACACATCACACACACACACACACAGCATAATGCGGCACATGCGCATCACACAACACACACACATACAGTACGCACATACACACAGGCACCCAGGGGGACACTCACCAAGCTCTTCTGACTCCCTGTTGCAGCCATTATGTTTGCAAAATCATTGAATTATTGATATTGATAAAATGCCAATGGCATATTTATGTTCATAAAATATGGTTTATATTTATGGTGAATATGGTTTAAATGTACGTAATTCTAAGTGTTAAAACTGTCTGGCCGATTGAGAGTGACCGCTGGCCGTCTAATTGACGGATAGCTATTATAGGGCTCGGACACCTTTGGCCAGTTAGAGCGGAAGTGGCAAGCAATTTTTCAACTTCATGAATGCGATATCATAGAGGCTTTTGTTTGTATTTTAAGTAAAAAGTGAATGAATAAAATTTTCTAAGACGTGCGTTGTCCAGAGTTATCCGCTCTCAGAAGCAGCCGCCGAAAAGCTGCCACTACACTCTCTGTAGTCTAGTAATGTGTTTGAGGACCTCTGAAACAGCCAGGTGGTGTGTGTCATTGTGTGTGTGTGTGTGTGTGTGTGTGTGTGTGTGGTATTCATACATAAGGATCTGTTTGGTGTCCTCCCACAGCCAAATCCACAATAATGACAATTTTGAAAAGGGAGGATAACATCTTTGGTTGTCATGGCAACAACTATAGGACAAGACAATGTTCATATTCAGCAGGGAAATGTGGAAGTGTGTCATTGTGTGTGTGTGTGTGTGTGTGTGTGTGTTTGTATGGTAAGATATGGCTAAATCTTTTTCATGCTCGTGTCTCTCTGTCGTCTCCCCAGGTATCCCTCAGTCTGTGTGTTTGTGTGTTGTGTGTGTGTGTGTGTGTGTGTGTGTGTGTGTGTGTGTGTTTGTGGACATGATCTCTGTCTATCTCCCAATAGGCAGGCGTCCCTCTCACTGCAGTACAGTCCATTTGATGTGTAAATAGCAGCAAAACAGTTCAAATGGTCTTTAACTCATTGAATGCCAAGCTGTTTTCGGAAGCTTTGTCCTAGAGTGCCAGCAATCTAGACCATTGTTGATGATTTTTGTACAGCCACAGCATATTCTGTGTTATAGCTATGAACACATCACAATGGCTCGTTTAAAAGGTAAGACTTTAAGCTCTCAGTGGGTGCAAACCGTGTATTTCTACACGCCTCTGTTCCTGAGAAATCCCAAGCTAAACACTGGCTAGTTTTCATCAAAATCGCTGTTTTTTTCTAGAAATGGAGATATAACGTCTTTCATGAAATATGAAGTGTTGCCTGTAAACTTTCCGGGAAGTGATCAACACACACATGCACATATGCATACTGGCACACATGCACACACACACACACACATGCACAAACACACACATGCACATATGCACACGAGCACAGGCACGCCACCACGTGCACACTCACTCACACACAGACATGTGGGGCACACACATTTTTGTCTAATTTCTTTGTCTTTGATGTTTTTTCTCTATTCCTCCAAGAAATCTCCTTTATGCACATTCTCACACACACACACACGTTTATAAATGCACATGTACACACACACACCTAAAGACACACGCATACACTCACAGGCACACACACACACACACACACACACACACACACACACACACACACACCTCTCCTCAGAGACACAGGGACTTGTATGACAGCAGTATTATTGGACTACTTTCCCCCATGTAATTAACCCTGCTACTGAGGTTCACGTCCTGCTTTCAAATAATCTGGGTCAGACAATACCACCTTGACTCAGTCATTGTGTTACACACACACACACACACACACACACACACACACACACACACACACACACACACACACACACACACACACACACTAACACACAAGCACACACACACACACACACCTGATTCACGGGTGGTATCTGTGACCTAGATTTTCTCTTGTTTTGACACACACAGAGACACTCACACACATGATGAAGGCACTGAATGAAAAGCACTCGTTCATCTAAACTGTGAAACTGGTTGGGCATTGAAGGGTGGGGGTCTGGGAGGACATAGATACTAATAATCATGCAATTACCTTACATTTGACATATTTAAAGACTTTGAAACCTTGCTAAATCAGCTATAGTAGCTCAGTAATCTCTCTAACATCAGGGTAAATAGCCTGCTGTACATGCATTTATAGATTAATAGATTTCCATAGTGCTATGGCACTCAACTATTCCCTCACTTCAGCATGAGCTTCTGCACTGCTGTCACTTCTCAGGAAAATAGCCAAACTGTGTTTGCTTCACTCAAGAGTGATGCAATACAGCCAGTAATAACCAAGTGGAGCATTTTCATGCCTATACCGTATATTACCAAGAAGATGGCTACCTGCATCAATAGACTAACAGCTGACAAACTTAATGTTTGTTTTGTTTTGTCTCAAATCCAGATGAATCCTCTGCATCCTGACCAAGAGATATATGCATTGTGTTTTGTAAGGCTAAGCAACCTGATTGTGGGGTGGCTAATAACTATCTTTTTTTTTTTTTAAACCTCTTTTTATTGAAAAATATAGATTATGAACAGACACATCAGTACAGTTACAGGAGTTTTTCTTTTTTTTTTTACACACAAACCACCCCCCTCCCAGCCCACCCCATCCCACCGCGACTGGACCAAATAAGAAAATTAAATTTTTACAGTACAGACAATTATAATGGAAAAACATACTTGGAATTGAAACATGAATACAAATATGATTTCTGTGAAGGATGGCATGCTTTCAAACTATATCATGACACACCATCATGGATTACTATAGTCAGGTGTTTATATAGTGCAGCTTGAATATAGGGGGGGGGGGGCATTCATTCCTCTGGAGTCAGCCAGGATGGCCACTTACTACACCGGTAGGGCTTGGAGGTTACTAAAATATGACATTAGTGATCCCCATACTGAGAGGAATTTGTTAGAACCTCTTATTGTGAATTTTATCTTCTCTAGATGCAAAAACATCATTACATCTTTAAGCCACTGTGCTGCAGTGGGTGGGCCGCTTGATTTCCAATGTAGTAAAATTTGCCTATGTGCCAATAAAGATACAAATGCTATAATGTTAAGCTGTTTTCGTGTCAAGTGTGTGTCTTCATCTGGTACACCAAATATGACGCATGGTTCTAAAGTCATCTCAAGAACTTCAGATAATACATCAAATATAGTTGACCTACCAGTGTATGGCATGACCAGAACATATGTGTCAAGTCAGCTACATTAGCATGACATCTTACACATTTGCTGTCTACATTAGGATAGAATGATCTTAGCTCTACACCAGTGTAGGCGATGTACAACCTTGAATTTGATTAAACCCAGTCTTGCACAGGAAGTGCTGTTGTTCACCCTTGTTAGAGCTTTAGTCCATACGTCTTCTGAAATTTCAGTTCCAAGTTCCTTTTCCCATGCATTTTTGATCTTAACATGATCAAGTAACATAATCAATGAGTAGGAATGTGCTGTGAAACCTTTCAACCAGGAAGGAACTTTCAAAAGTGAGTCCACTAGGGACTTTGTTGGAAGAGCCGGGAAGTGTGAGCTATGGCTTTTAGCAAATTGGCGAGCTTGAAAGTAACGAAATAGGTCAGTTTGTTGAAGGTCATACTTGGAAATCAAATCATTGAAGCTAGAAAATATCCCATTCTTGTAAAGATCACTAAATCTTTGGATCCCTTTCCTATGCCATCTTGCAAAGGCCTGGTCTAAGTTGGCTGGTAAAAACGTATGATTGTTACACAACCGGGCTCTGAATCAGAAGTGTTCCCCTCGTATTCGTATGCATTCTGAACTGAGTCCATATTCTAAGAGTGGAGAAGACCACTGGGTTAGATGTAAACTGTACAATCTTGATAGGAAGGCTAGATGAAGCCAGAGCATGTAGAGGACGACATGCATGACCTGCACTCCAACTCGCACCAGTCTGCATGACCTGCACTCCAACTCGCACCAGTCTGTATCTGGAGATTGCACCCAGTATGTTATTTTGTGGATGTTTGCTGCCCAGTAATAGTTCCTGAAGTTAGGGAGGGCCAACCCACCCACTGCTCTTGGTCGCTGGAGTAAGTCTTTGCCTATCCTAGGGTTCTTACCATTCCATATGAATTTTGAGATTAATTTATCTATCAGATTGAAAACGGATTTTGATAAGAAAATAGGGAGACATTGAAACAGAAAGAGAAACCTTACTACAATACTATATACAAACTATATTCATTTTGACACAGTTTATTCTGCCAGCTAAGGTCAAATGTAAGATATCCCACCTTTGTAGGTCTGATTTAAGTTTAACTATAAGTGGGACAAAGTTCTCATCAAAAAGATCTGTGAAGGCAGGAGTTATTTTAATGCCCAAATACTTAAAACCTGACCTTGATATATGAAATGGTAGGGCATTATCTGGGATTTTCATCGCTGATTTATTTACAGGTAAGCATTCGCTTTTTGAAAAATTAAGTTTGTAACCAGAAATCTGTCCAAAAGTGTTCAGCAGTGAAAGTATGTCGTTGATACCTAATAGTGGGTCTGAGATGTAAAGCAACATGTCATCTGCATAGAAGGATAGCTTGTTTTCCACTCCCCATCTGGGAATACCCTTTATTGAGGGTGCAGATTTTAGGGCAAGGGATAATGGTTCTATTGCTATTGTAAATAAAAGTGGACTAAGTCGGCCTTCCTCTTAATTTTTCGAG
>NC_063209.1:15484745-15492245 GCF_017589495.1 Alosa alosa | reverse complement strand
CAATTCCAACTTTATGAAATACATGAGTGAAAATCTTATGTTTACTCAACCAGAGGTCAGTCAAGCATCACAGTGACAATGAGCCCCCACACATGCACACACACGCACACGCACACGCATACACACAAACACACTTACACTCATGAAACCAACACAGACACACACATGCTTCCATTCTCACACAGACACATGCACAACCAACAAACATTTTCTCTCGCTCTCTCTCTCTCTCTCTCACTCTCTCTCTCTCTCTCTCTCTCTCTCTCTCTCTCTCTCTCTCGCGCGCGCGCGCTCTGAGCCTAGTGAAAGCGTGGCTCAGCATTGTGATTGAGGATATCCGGTAGATAGGCAGAAGAAAAGGGAGAGAGAGAGCTGGCCTATAAGTGTGTGAACATCCAATCCCCTTTTGTTAATATCGTTTTCTTGATAATGAGATTTTCACGCTTACAGCACCACCATCATGGATTCGCCCTCATTCATTGTCGACTGCTGACAAGAGGAGGAGAGGAGAGACAGCCTTTAAGCTAAAACGAGTGTGTTGTCCTGATAAACTAATTCTCTCTCTCTCTCCCTCCCTCTTTTCTCTTTCTAGCCTGTGCGGGCTTTTGAACCCATCCTAGAGCAGATGCCGGTCGTTCATATTTTGATTTCATTAGCCGATATCGTCGATATGTCTGTTATATTACAGTTTTTCTCGATCGTTTTGATACCTGTGTAAACTCTGACATCACATTCTCAAAACAGTTAACACCTGTGTCTGAACAAAAGCACTCTGGACAAAATGACACATTTTGCTTGCAAAAGGCTGTTACTCTCTCAAAACACTTAAAACATGCAGCAAAAGCAAATCTTGCCTTCAAACACTACAACTTGTTGCCAATTCAAAAACACTCTTTAATCAATCGTTACACACTGGGCAACAAAATGCAAAATCTAGTTCTCAAAATGAGCATTTTTGCTATGTCCATTTCATTACTTTCTCATTTTTCTGGTATCAGAAAAAAACTCTGAAAAGACAAAATGTACTGAATAAAAAAACAAATTATTCATTCCTCCCAAGATGTAACTGTCATTGACATGTAAGACACACAGCAAACACCTAGCAAAACTGTAAATTTCATTGAACTACCATCGAAATAGACATACAGTTTCTCCACCAAATAGGCAATACAGTACTTTGTCTAAATGTGCATTAGATCCATACTTGCAAATAGCAACACAGAACAGACATCTCTTATGTAGAATGAATGCTTGCTGATTGAAGAATTGTGCAAAGGAGTTTCACACAGGTGTATCAGAAATTCAGACTTATGCAAGGAATCTATACCACCTGTGAAAAGATGTTTTCCTTTTGTTTAGCATGGGAAAACCAATAGAGTTTGGGGCTTTTGAATGACACCTGTGTTAACTGTTTTGCAAAAGGGTGTGAGAAATGTGTGAACCCAATGGAAATGTGTGAACACATTCGCAAGAGATGACTTCTGCTGTGCAAAGAAAGTAGTCATGAAGACCAAGTGGGTTCTAGTTTACTTAAGCAGGTAAAAGCAAAACTGTGAAAACTGAGAAAAACTGTAAGCAGCTCAAGGAGATTTTCTAGGGTGCGTTATGTGTCATTACTCTGAGTCGAAGGGTGTTCACTCTGCCGCAGTGCATCATGGGACATGGGAGTGTTTTTCCTCCTCTGCTGTGCTGGTGTGTCTGAGGAAGCAGCGCTTGACCTGGTCAACACTGACACCATTTCACACGCTTACAATCTGATGAAAAACTCGTCAATTAGGGGTCTAATGTTTAAGGGCACACTCACACACACTCACACACACACACATACTGTACACACACACACATACACACACACACACACACACACACACACACACACACACACACACACTCACACACACACACACACACACACACACTCATGCACTAACACATACGCACACATACGCACACACACACACACACACACTCGCACACACACAATTATTGACAAACACACACACACACACACAAATACAAACAGACACTTACAGACACACACATACGCACACACTGAAACACACACACACGGCCCTGCTGGAGTGTCCTCTGGTGATGGCGCTTTGTTCTGGTGAGGTGATTTGACAGTCATGAAGAGACTAGTGTGTCCTCATTTAGAGTGAGCTGGGATGAGCTGCCTCTCCATCTTCCTCTGGAGAAATAAGAGGAGGCCGAGACACCACACTCTCCTTCTCCCTCCCCGCAGACTGCTGCACAGGCTGGCTCCCACTCACAGAGGCCAAAGTGGGTCTATCTCTCTCTCTCTCTCCCTCTCCCTCTCTCTCTATTTATCTTTCTCTATCTCTCTCTCTCTCTCTCTGAATGACTTTCAACACCACTGCATCCTCTGACGGACAACCCCCACTGTAGAGGAGTGCTATGAGAAGACGTCTGTGGGGGGTCCACGTCTGTCCGTAGTTGTGCTAGATAAAGAAGGTGTTCACGTGGGCTGCATTATGAGCCTTTTTCACAAGTGAAATGGCAGTGAATTATCTTAATGAGTGGAGTTTCTCTGTCTGTTTCTGTCTAATTTAAACTCAAAAGTGTTTAATTTTTCGTGACACACAGGCACTTGTATTGCCAAAGTGCTCATTACATAAGGGACAAGAATTCAGAACATATTCCCCACATGTACAGCAAAAGATATGGGAAATACATCAAAACATATAAATATATAGAATCAGAGCTAAACCAGTACAGAGCATATTCACATGCGAATAAAATGTTTTCCTAAAATGGGAAAAGGCCATTAATGTCTTTTTTCTATCTCCTTCTCTTTTCTCTCTCCTTCATCCCTCCTTCCTCTCCTTCTCTGCCTCTCCTTCACCCCCTTTCTCTTTCTCTTTTGTTGTCTTTATTTCGTCTTTAGTCCTTATTCTGTTGGGGTCATGAGGGAAGAGACGCAGTTAGTAATATAAGCTCTTAAATGAGGACATGGATCTCCTGTGAGTCTCTCTCTCTCTCTCTCTTTCTCACACACACACACACACACACACACACACACACACACACACACACACACACACACCACAGTCATACAAGAGAAACTGTGCAAGAAAAGATTTCATATTTTTGGCCAGTGCGTGCGGTTTGTGCGTGCGGTGTCTGTGTCGCTCTCCTGGTTTGACGCGATGCAGCTCCATCTGAGAGCGTGGAGTGACAGATTCCCCTCCTGTGTGACCCTCTTCTCCTCTCTCTCTCTCTCTCTCTCTCTCTCTCTAAAATCAAATCAAATGCTGCTTTATAGGCATGAATGAATAAAGTCATTGTTGCCAAAGCTACGGGTATAACATGTTAATAATCAACTTTACATTAATATTGGTATAAAGATAATATTAAATAATGAAAGGGAAAAAATAGATAAAAGGATAAATGGTAATGCTACTAAAAGGACAGAGCTTCAGCAATAGTGCTATACTGTAGAAAAGAAAAGAGAGAAAAGTATGCAAACTCATATTACATGCCTACACTTACAGATACAACTACATAAATCAATTTAAGTTAAATAGCTTAATTATCAACAACAACATATTTACATGTACACAAAGAGGATATACCCATCAGTATCACATGCATAAATGTTTTATGGCAGGTCAAGATATAATCTGCAGCTAGGCATGAGCATATTGTTTCCTCTCACAGTTGTATACATATTTTCATTTGTGGAGATAGATTTTCAAATTCCTTTATATGTATTTTGAATTCATAAAAAAAATGTCCTTCTACAGTATAGGTGCATATCTAATATAATTAAGAAGGAAAAGTTCTTTGTTTTCTACATTGTTTATGCAGAAGCTACAGTTTCTCATATGTCTAGGCATCCATGTTTGTTTATGTCTGCCTGTTTCTATTTGTAGGCTATGGTCACTGATTCTGTATTTTGTCAGTGTTGTTCTTTTTTTCTATCATGTGTGGTGGTGTGTGTGTTAGTGTTAATTTTGTCACCTATTTTTAATTTAGTCTTAGTCTTAGTCTTGTGACGAAATGTCCTTTTAGTCTTTATCATATTTAGTCATTCAAATATCATTTTTGTTAGTCAAGTTTTAGTGGAGCTAAAAGTCTCGTCATTTTAGTCTAGTTTTTAGTCAAAAGAAAACTAAAAGGTATCTTAGTCTTAGTCAGTTTTAGTCAACACATTTTAGTCTTTTTTTTTTTATAGCAAATTATTTCTGATTACCATTTGAGTCAAATAGTGTTTCACACATCTCAATTTTCCAACAATATTGTGTGTCCACAGGGCTACTCGTCTGTTATAATTACTCATTCTGTCAGTCAGTATGTTTACATGCACAGGTAAGTCGAGCTACAGTTATAGCTCGGCTGGGATTTTGACCATAGACAGTAAAAGATTCGACTGGACCACTGTCATATTCAGAGACCAGTGTTTCTCAAAGTGTGGTCAGGGAAATCACTAGTGTCTTAAGCTATCCCAAGTGGTCCGCGAGCAGGCGTGGTAAAATATAATATAGAGGAGTTGTTTGCAATATTGAACCAACTTGTATGTAAAAACAGTTCTGCAACACTGTCTACATAAGATATGCCAGTTTAAATCATACAGTATGAATCCACACAATAAGCAAAGTGCAAAGACAATAAAGCAAGGTGGTTCAGTGAGTAAGCCTATAGTGTAGACTAATTATAGGCTACTGTTGAAGTAGGTCTAATCTTTTTTTTTTTTTAGCTAGGGTTAGTTAAGTGGTCCTGAAACTGAAAAAGTTTGAGAAACACTGTCGTAGACCAAAGTATTAATGTTTTTACTCCGCCTCACTAGATGGCTTATACGCTAAACACAACACATTCCCCAAACAGACTCTCCATCTTAGCCATAGCTAACTTGCTAGCGAACTTTCCATATTAGCTTACTTGCATCATCAGTCTAACTAGTTAAATAGTTGACATTACATGATGAACATTTTAAGATGGACATTCTGGGGGATGTTAATTTATATGAGAGAAGCTTCAACTTCTGGGTATATAGCATTGTGGCATAAAGCTTAGGTAGTTAGCTTGCTAACTCTGGCAAAAATCTCCAGTGTTCTTGTTCCATGTAGTTTAGGTGTTGCAGCCACAGGGTTGCAGCAACAGCACATAGACTAGCCTACAGGAAAGCTGTTATGATGAACTCATTCGAATATTTTGAAAACGAACAGCTAAATATTCTGTCTTCTCATTTTGTAGAAGAAAATGAAGAGAGATTTTATCTTAGTTTTTATTTCATGCAAAACATTTTAGTCTCTGGCTTTTTAAATCCCAACAATAATGCATCTTAAGATAGTCTTAGTCAGTGTTTCAGGACATTACTGCTCGCCTCACATCGCCTCTGCCTTAGTCATGAAAAAAAAAAGGTTGTTGATTGAACATATTTCCCTCTGATAGCCCTCTGATCTAAATTAACACTAGTGTGTGTGTGTGTGTGGTGGTGGTGGTGTGTGTGTGTGGTGGTGTGTGTGTGGTGGTGTGTGTGTGGTGGTGTTATGTGTGGTGGTGTTGTGTGAGGTGGTGGTGTGTGTGTGTGTGATGGTGTGTGTGTGGTGGTGTGTGAGGTGGTGTGTGTGTGTGTGTGTGGTGGTGTGTGTGTGGTGGTGTGTGTGTGGTGGTGTTGTGTGAGGTGGTGTGTGTGTGTGTGTGGTGGTGTGTGTGTGTGTGTGATGGTGTGTGTGTGGTGTTAAGACTACTAAGTAGCAGTTTTGTTTCTCTCTTTGTGTCTGTGTGGTAGTGTGCTGTAGCAGAGCCATAGGCACTTTACATCTCTTCCTACCCTTCCCCTCTCGCCCTCTTTCCATGCTTCTTTCTGTCTCTCTCTCCTCCCTGGCCACACACACACACACACACACACACACACACACACACACACACCCTCCATCCTGGCCTCCCCTCAGGCAGAGCTGGGCTGGTGTGTGTGATCTGCGTCACTGAGCAGCACTGATGTGAATACACTCCTCATGCCCTCAGCCTAAGCCCAGCCAGTCAGCTCTGACAATTGTGCGTGTGTGTGTGTGTGTGTGTGTGTGTGTGTGTGTGTGTGTGTGTGTGTGCGCATGTGTGTGTATGTCTGGTTCTGTGTGTGTGTGCTTGGGGGTCTGTGTGTGTGTGCTTGGGGGTATGTGTGTGTGTGCTTAGGGGTCTCTGTGTGTGTGTGCTTGAGGGTCCGTGTGTTTGTGTGTCTGTTTGTGTGTATGCATGTGTACGTGGGGTTGTTTGTGTTGAAGTATGCTGAGTGTGTTATGGATTGCTGATGGGTTGCAAAAGCAGAGACAATTCCAGAGTGTTTGTCTTTCATCTTCCCTGCTTTTGTTCCCTCTCTTATCTTCCTCCTTTGTTGTCGTCTATTGTTGGAAGGCAGGTGTATATTATCATGTATTCATGGATTCCTGGATGAGGACAGGGAAAGTGACTGAGGAAGCATTTAGGTTCACTCTTGCCAAAACTACAAATCCCATAATCCCAAGAGTGAATTGCTGAGAATGTGGGCTACCTCAGGTTCCCTGGAGTAAGACAAAGGGTGATTGATGAAGGTCATCATATTAAAACCCTCTCTCTCTCACACACACACACACACACACACACACACACACACACACACATGATACTCCCACGCACACATAATGATGTAAGAAAGACAAAGCGATGATGTAATAAAAGCATGCTTAGTGAAATGTGCTCATACCACTACACTGTTTTTTTTCTACCTCCCGCAGTGTGTGTGTGTGTGTGTGTGTGTGTGTGTGTGTGTGTGTGTGTGTGTGTGTGTGTGTGTGTGTGTGTGTCTCGTGTGGCTGAGTGACATGGAATCCATTACTGTGTGTGTGGGGGTCTGTTTTGTAGTGGTTAGTAGCAGTAGTAGTATACTATAGTAGTAGTAGTGTGTGTGTGTGTGTGTGTGTAATTGAATGCGTAAGCTGTGAGTCTCAGCGGTGCCTAGTCACCCTGACGAGAAGCACTGCACTGCAGTGTGTGTGTGTGTGTGTGTGTGTGTGTGTGTGTGACATCAGCACCGGCAGTTTGGCATGAACATTGCAGCACTGCAGCCTGAAACTGAGGGACACCACTGACAAGGAGATGGATGAGCATAATATTGATACTGTGTGTGTGTGTGTGTGTGTGTGTGTGTGTGTGTGTGTGTGTGTGTGTGTGTGTGTGAGAGAGAGAGAGACAGATTTGAAACAATAGACAGTCTTTGACTGCCTTTATCAGGAGAAGATCATGTCAACTTTGCCTGTAATATGTATTGACATGTTTTCAGTCCTCAGTGTTTCTTGTTTGGATACGCTGATATTTTATGATAAATAAAATGGAAACAAATTGTTAATGTCAACAGGATTGTATGAGTATGTGTGGGTGTGTTTGTGTGTACGAGAGAGAGGGTGAGAGAGAGTGTGTGTATATCTGTGTGTGTGTGTGTGTGTGTGTGTGTGTGTGTGTGTTTGATTTTTGATGTGTGCACAAAGTTTTGGCAATGAC